>NC_055995.1:125486044-125577986 GCF_018446385.1 Zingiber officinale | reverse complement strand
ATCCCTGTGAAATAGTTGATGATAAAGAATGAAGCCCAACAAAGTGCTATACCACACTTTAAAATAAAATCTAACAAGAAAGAATGAATGAGTTTAGGTTAAAAGAATGATCACAACTTCCACAGAACTTTAAGAAACTTAAGCAAGAATCTGAACCCATTGAAAAGTCACATAAGTAACAATTCTTTCTATTCCCTATTAAATGTATATATGAATAAGTTATTGTAGTACTTGCAAGTTGCCAGTACAACCGCCTCATCCATCAAAAGAACAGACAACCAATGTAACTCAGTTAGCCCCATGAGATCCAGACCAATCTAATAGGCTTCATTAAGATCCTCTCTGAGTTGCTATCAATCTACAACTAATCCGCTTACTAGAGAGATTTATGATTCATCTCATCCAAATTAGAGGTGGCAATTTGTGTCTTATCGTATTAATCGAGTCATAAATAAGTCATGCAATTGGATCCTATAAGAAAATATTAAGATAATGTTTTTTAAAAAATTATTTTATAAAGTGTAAAATTAAAAGGTCAAGTTATATAATACAAAATTGATTAATGCTTTCTAAAATAAATTATTTTAATAAATGGGTCAATTCATGTCGACCCACTTATATATTAAGGTTATCTTGTGTCACTTTCAAATTTTATCTTTGTTAATGTGTTTTGAGTCAAGTTTTCAGGTAATGTCAGCTCTAATTCAAATCTACAAGAAAGAAGAGATTTGATCTACAGAGTACAACATTGTACTCGGCACTAACATTAGTTCCAAATTCAATAGAAAATTGACTCACATTGTGATGGGGGAACAAAAGAGATATTTTAATCTTTTTATTATTTTTGTCAAGTTAGAGTTTTAGGGGTAATTTCATCTTTCATAGGGTTAGGGTTTGAGTCTATTTAAACTATTTGTTTAGTTGCTTTGATGGTTTTTTTTTATCAATAATTTGTGGCCATGCCATTTCTTTTCAAACGTCGAGTTTGGTTGCCTATCTCCTGACATTCTACAAAATCAAAAGGGTTTATAAGATCACTTATTCACTTTCGGTATTCGTGCGCGAATCAACGAAATTGATAGTTATCCACTGCATCACATCGTCACAGTATAATTCAACTCCTTTGAAAATTACTCTGTTTAATTTGTTGGTTAACTTAATATCATGCCTTGGTTCGAACACATCAATCGGCTACAAAATATTGATAATGCCAAAATCCACAATGAAATCCATCTCTTAGTACAATATTATGATATCGAAATGATGAGAGTAAATATTACCACTGATGTGAGAAAATGGAGGATTGGCCTAAATCCATAAGGTCTAGTAGTGTGTTTCAGGTGAACAATGAGGGTGACAAGAATGTTCACTATGTAACTTGATCAAATAAGGAGCAAACAAAAAAGAAGTGCAATGAATAAAATGCATGTTCCTGTGAGAGATAGATAAGAACTGTTTTCCATTAGATGCATATGAAGTTTTCCATTATTTTGGTAGGAGATAAAATCTTGACACAAGCAACAACACAATTGTAATGCACTAGCATGTCATTTCACAAAATAGCACAATCAAATAGTACCTGAGGTAGTAGGGAAAATTATCAAAGGAAACATCAAGGTCATTAGGTTCGATAATTGCTTGTTTTAAACAATCCTTCAATGCCTGGGATCTATTCGATGATGCACTCACAGGAAACTCAAAGTCCTTTTGATCCTGAAAGAGCTTGCAGGCATTTGAACTTGTATCCAAATCAGTTAAAGGTTCTGCGAGTATACAGAAGTAAAATAATACAGATTATAAAAAATATACGCACTTTAAATATCTTCCCAAATTGAAGGAAAGTAAATTACATCTTATCATATTAAAAGAAAATTAGTTATATAATAAATATCCAGAACTAAATCTCTCATATAACTATTAAATTTAATGCTCCTCAAACTAGAGAATAGGTATTAATCCATAACCATCTTGTGATGCCCATAAAGAGTGAAGCACATAGAAAAAAAATAATATGTTTGCCGAAGATAAAGAAATTGTGATATTAGATGAGTGGTTGAGAAATTTTGACAATAAACCTCTAGAATCTAGACTAAGTTGGTAGCAATCTACAAATGAGAATTCAACTAAGTTGACCTGATATTTCAATAGAGTTGATAAGATCTTCAACCTCACCCACAAACTAAAGTTGCAGAGAAAATTAAACAAATTAAGACTTGAGATTCTACTAGTGTAACAAGTAGTTCATATAAAGATAAGAGATTTGAGTAATGTTCATATTACTCTATGAGACAAAAAATTTCAGGGAGGAGACCAAGTAAAACGAGAGAATCGCAAATTAACCTTTTGAGATTGCAAGCAATAGATGCTGATAAAAGTGTTTCACACAAAAGTGTGTTTAGCCCAAAATTAATAATAAAAACAGAGACACGTACAAACAAGACTGAGTTTTTGATCTTATCTTACTCCTAGAGAAGGAGAGTAAAAGTCTAAAACCAAATCTAAGAGAAGAAAGATCATTGAAAGAAACAGAAAATATCTCATTTCTGTTTAAATCATGTACAATTTTAAAGGATGATGAGAGAGGAGAATTAACAATACAAATGGACTTATGAGGTACATCAACTTGGTAATAATAAAAGGAGAAGATTTAAGATGAAGATGAAAAATAAGTAATGATTCAAACCCCTCTTTTTTCCTGCCTACTGCCACAAATTTTTTTAGTTACAATTTGTTCCCTTCTTCAGATTTTGTCCCTACTTTGTTGCATGTTCCCTTTTAAGTATTAACATCAGTTCCTTATTTTTTCAGTAAAGGGTAATGCCAATGAACCAGGCCAGCAATTATATGTAATGCACCAACACACACACTTAAGTGAAATCTGTACAAAATGCAGTGCCTTGGCTACCGTTTCTTATCATTGTGGTTTCCAATAATCTACCATTTTTTACTAAACAGTATCCCTTTCATTTTTTATGAATTAGGGCCCAAGTTGGATGTGCGTCTACAAGGAGGTGCCAAGGAAGAAGCCACAATCACTCATCCTGGACCTGCTCCTGCAAACTTGTGATGGTGGAAGGTGTTTGCAAGGTGTCAACCAAAGGAAAGGTCTTTGGAAAAGGTAAGAACAGCATCTCATTTTGGGCAGTAATAAAGAACCTTTAAAAATTAGAATAAATATTATAAAAAAATAATTTATTAAATATTATTTAAAATGTTTATAATAAGTAATTTAATATTTTATTTTTTATTGAAGGTCAAGCATGGTTCAAGGGTCATGCCCAAGTCAGCTCGAGCCTACAAGCTGTAAAGCCCATGCTTAGCATGGATTCAGACCTAAGGCTAGACCCAACACAGCCCATCCCATATTCATTTGGGTTGGTATTCACCATGGACCAAAATATGTCATGCTAAGTTAGCCATGGAATGACACCTCTACAAGTTGTGAGAAGAACGATGATTCCAAGAGGCACTCAAAAGGAGACGATAAGCAAGGGAAAGTGGCTAGGATGAGGTCCCCAGGTCCACTTGTGGCATTAAAGCTGGTGAGAATGACAACTTCACATTCAAAGGAAGCAATGAAAAACATTATACATATTGTGTCACTGCATGGCATTGTCAAATTATTGTGGATGCAAGGAGACAAACAAGAAGGACTATAACAAATTTGAAATATGGTGAATATGTGACATAAGAGTGGAGGAAGAAACACAGCCATATTGGACATTTCAAAACTTATCATTGATATTGGATGGATAGGACTGAAATTTATGAGAAAAAAAATTAAATAAATTGGGAAAAAAAATGTGCATGTGTGCGTGCGTGTGTGTGTGGCAAACTAATATAATTAATCTCATCAAGACAGACACCCATTACAATACATTTAACCTATTATGATTGGAGTATACATAATACAATCAAATAGCTAATACAAAAGTAACTAACCTTACCTAAGATAATTATTATCTTCCTTATTAATTATTAACTTCTTGGTTTACCACATCACAAAACCACCCCCATGATCCAGAAGGAAACCTTCCTCCTCTTAGGATGAGAATGAAATATCCATCTTTCTCCAAACTCAAACAATGGATCCCTTCTTCCTCCACATCATTTCCTCTTCCCTGATCTCCTCTTCCTTCCCTTGCTGCTCCCTCTTTTACTGAAGACAGTTTTCCTACACAGCCCAGCATGCTGGCTTGCAGTCCAGTGATGTGGACGTCGAGGTGGACGCCTTTGTTGAACATCGCTATAGTTGGAAGCAAATTAATTACTACCTAATTAGCTATTAGAAATAAATTAGCTATTGCCTAATTAGTAGAAAATAAATAATGACCTAATTTAACTACTGCTATAGTAGAAAACAAATAATGGCCTAATTAGCTTTTCTATTTTTGATTCCTTGTTTTCCTTTATGGTTGGTCTTTCCTAATCTTGTCATGTTTGACTCCTTATATAAGGAGTGTCATTATTAATAAAGGGGAGGAGAAAAATTGAGCAATTAGGACTCTGTCTAGGACGAGTCTTCCCCCTTGAGTGATTTGGACTCTGTCTAGGACGAATTTTTTTCCTCCTCCCTTCCCCCCTTGCGTGTTGCTTGACCAAGTACGGATCCGAATCTCGACCTGTGACTCGATCCTATAATCGGGACCATATCATCCAGCAACTCCAGTAAGGAGCAACGCAAATGAATCTCCTAGTAAGGGACATGTCAATTGCAAGAGATAGCAAAGCCTCATCTTAATCCCAGATCTTCTCCTCCTCATAGATTTGAAACAAAATAAGAGAGAAATTGGCCAATTTTGATGGTCAATTTTCTCCAAATCTCACCCTATTATCTGATTTGCAACAAAAGATTCACAAATTTTAACCATATTTTTGTTTTCCAATAACCCCCAAACACATGTCTCAGATTTTGGCCAAAATAGAATTAGCTCTTGTCAATCTCGATCTAACTCAGTTCAGTCCGTATGGAACCACCAAGTTTAACAGCCATGCCAGAAACTAACACCATGTTGAGAGGGATAAAATTATAGTGTACCATATCAAGAGAGAAGTTTCACATAGATATACATAGAACTCTAAAATAGTAACAATGACCAACAAGTAACTAAATATTCTGTGGGACTAAAATTTATTTATTTAACTACTAACCCTTGCAAACTGCATGAATTATCTTATGCTATGCCATTTGAAACACAATTATCTGACAGGGAGATGGTCTCTCCATATAAATCAAAACCTGGGTATAAAAAACATGTCAATACTCACCAATAGTTGCAGATGGAGGATCAACAGATAGATCTTTCTTTAGGGTTGACAATGATGCTAGCATTGAAACAACAGCAGCTGTTGAATGATCTCCAGTTCTGTTCTGAAATTTAAGTCCCTTTTTGGAAGCATCCTTTATCTCTGAAGAACTGTGTAAAGTATGTATGCTTGGTGTATTTGGTTTCTCCTTAGGTAGTTGCTGAAAAATCTATTGTTATGTTAAGGTTTTTTTTCAAAAATAAAGGAGAGGAGGAAGCAGACAGAAATGGAGATCTAAATCAAGTGTTTATCCCTGTATGTTAATGGAAGAAATAACAAGCACGCTTCTCCAAAATCACCAAGTGAAATCCTCATTAAATCTGCCTTGGTTCATTTTCACAGAATATCCTCTGCATCAGATTAAATCTCAAATTTTAAAACTTTTTACTCACCAAGAGGACACTGATAAAGTTTATATTAAGATAAAAGCATATGCATTTTAAAAAATAATTAAATAAAAAACAACTTTAGGTGCAGGGAAGGATACATATATGTGTTTTTCTGGCCTACTAAAAACAACTTCATCTCCACCAATAAGAATAATGGATTTTTGCTCAACTGTTTTCCCATTTACTTGTATAACACCTTTTGCCCCAACAGTTTCAAGTAAAGTGATAGAAGCACCACCACGCTAACACAGGGAACAAAAAATATTTCTCAATTAAGTGAAGAATTAGTCAGTTACATGGAGAAAATGACCAAGAAGATACCTTTATTTGCTTTAATACACAAAGAGTAGTGCCCACAGTTGGATCGAGCAATTGTAGATCACAAGTTTTGCTATTACCAACAGTGAATAAATTGCTGCAAATGGAATGAGAAGGATTCTGCACATAATAGATTATAACTATCACTATACAGCCAGGAAAAGAGAACACGCACAAAATATAATAATAATAAAGCATTCATATGTTACAAACCCCAAGAAACAAAAATAAATCAAAGTTTGAAATGAATGGTGCTACAACTTTCCTCAGAGGATCAAATCAGAAACGACCCATGTTTTCTATATAATATCAATTATTCAATTAAAAATTTCAAAGACAGTTTATGCCAATGCAGATTCACCCAGTTGTTTATGAGATCCATAATAGTCAAAAACAAACAGAGATGAGCAACCAAGACTAGGCATCAGTATTATACTTGCATTTAAAAGTCCACACAAGCTTATCGTAAGAACTTATGGTATATATTTAATCTTTCAATATGTCGCAGGATGCTAGTAATGAAAACAAATTATGAATAGTCAATGCAACATGAATAATAACGATTGTCAATGCGATGACTTGAACGATATATTACCTTCTTACGTTGATATTCTAAAGCCTTTTTCTGATCTTCTGGTATCTGGAGTTTTAATAGGCAACTATTCTTTTTTAAAATTCAAATCACTTTCTAACAATCCCTACTGGTTTGATTTTAATAAGTTTCAAATTTCAGGTTAGGATGAGCTTTGGAGTGAGGTACGATGAAAAGTATTTTATAAAGAAACTAAATATCATCATGGAGGATAAGCATCTTGAATCAAGCAAATACTGTAACACTAGTCAAGACTTCTATGATGAAACTCAGAATTGAAAAGCCCATCAAGAACATAGTCAAACATTAGTTTTTGTTAACTGATTATAGCTTTTTCCTAAGCCAGCTAAAAGCCTAAAATTCCAGCATTGATCCCATTGATACATTTATCGCATAAAATCAAATTAGCCATCTTTCTTATGAAGACCGCAACTTATGATTAAGTTTAACATATCCTCTAGCTGTCAAAAAAGACTAAGCCTGAATCATGAACCAAAGCAAGAGTGCCCACCAAAGACGTTCATTTTGCACAAACAGATGCAAGAATCACGATAAATACAGAACAGCATTGGAATAGCATTGGAATAACTCATGCAGATAAATACAGAACAGCATTGGAATAACTCATTTGAGTTCCTGACATGTAATAAGAAACCATGATTTAGTTGGTGACAAGTTATCCAAAAGATTTGAGCTTTTAAGAAAAGGACTGGATTATTGATTTATGATTCAGTAAAAAATACTAGTTCAAATAAAGTTTATAATGACAGACCATTTTTAATCTGTGTAAAAACAGCAAATTTGCAATAGCAAATCAGCTTCAACAATGTTTCGATTAATAAAAATTATATTGGATTCATCCTTAAAGTATGTAAACTGGACAAACTACTACAACCCAAAATCAGATCTGTGAAAAACAGGACTCAGCACTCTATACAAGAGATAGATGAGAAGTTGCTATGTAAAACCAGAGTAGGTCACTGTACCCATTGGATTATTGTATAGTAAGAAGCCTAAATATGGACCATAACAGATCCATAGAATTGGTCAAATCGGAATCATTAAGAAACCAATAGTTTCATTTGAGATAGCAAATTGTGTTCAATAATAACAAGGATGTCCACTATGTTTATCAAATATCCCCTAGATGGCACATCCTAATTCCTAAGAACTAATGAAGTTAGACTAGCAATACATAATGTATTGTCACAATATTAGTAATGGCATACCATTAGCATTATTAAGTTATAAAATCAAAATGTACTGCAAAAAATGTAAAAAACATATTTGTTGCAATAGAATTATTAAGTAACTATTTGATAAAAATAGATTATTATTTAATATTTCATATTATAGGATTAGTTGGAACCTAAATCACATATAAATTGAGTTTCGAAGATTTCTCTTAATTCAACAGTCGACTCTAAGAGAGAGAGGTGATGTACTCAATCTAGCTAATGGTTGTTTACAAGTCGTAGCAATATTAAATAATTGATCTTTAAATACTCTCAAGTAATGGCAAGGTTAAGAAATCTAAGTTGGAATTTGGGAGAACAAAAGAACTCTATCGCTCTCTTGGGCATGTTTGCTAGAAATCAAGCTGGGATCCATAAAAAATCACTAAGTGATTGAGTTTTTCAAATCAACCAAATTCAGAAAAATTAGAGCTGAGCATATCCATTTTTATTATCAACTTGGTAAGATTTCAACTGCTTTCATCTATTTTGTAGTAAAATCTAACTAATTTCCAATTTACCTTCTTTGTATCTTAACTTTTTCTTTCAAAATAAAATCCAATGATCTTTGTGGAAGAATCAATGTTCCAAGAAAGATTAGGTCAACCTTTGCTGATACTGATCTAGTTCAAACAATCGGTATCAATATTGGTCAATCTTAATTACAATTGTTCCACAAATTACAAAAGAGATCATGTGCCTTATTTCATTGTGTAAGTAGTTTATGGTGAACAAAAATCACATATGTAGCCACTAGTCTATGAGTCTATGTAGTGGCATAGTGCACCATTTAAACAATGTTCCTCCTATAAAGGAACCAACTAAGCTAAGGAAAGAAAGAAAATAAGAAAAACAAAATCACATAAAAAGATCATAAAATATTTTTCATTCAATCATTTCCTTTGACAAGAGGAAAGAAGACGAGAACATTTTTAGAATTTTATTTGCCAACGATTAAATTAGATTTGAAAAGAAAAGATAAATAAAGTTCTAAGTTTGAATTCAGCTTCCATTACATGAGAGAGTTTTCCAACCAAACCAAGTGGAAGCAATATAAAGAAAGACAAGATTTCTCCAATCTTTTCCTTTACTCCAACTTTTCCACCAAGTGAAACAAAGGAAAATTGCAGCTAAGAAAATTGTTCTTGATTTTATTTCCTTCATAGCTTCCTTCTCTCGTAGGAAATTCACCCTTAGGCTTCAATCTTACTTTGAAAAGTGTGCCACCTTGGCAACACAAACACAAAATATAGAATTTCAATAATAAATGGTAAGTTAGAAAATAACATAATTAGATCTAACTCATGCTCCTATATAAGGCTGATAGAGTAATATTATTTATAATAATTCTCATGTTCAGAGATAGGTTTTTGACTTTAATGATTAGATTTTGCATAATTGTTACTAATTTCTTAGACTTAAGTATCTTTCTCAGTTAGGCAACTCAGTAAATGCTTGAGCAAAGACATGACCTGCATCATGAATGCTCTACAACCTTTAATAACATTGGCATATAGAAAAGGTATGGTAAAGAAGAGAAGTTCCTTTTTCATCCAAAGGCATGGTATTATGATTTTCATCAGAAGTTACAGATAAATGTGCACTAAAATACCACTAACAGGTATATTAAAGGAGATACATCACTCAAACACAATGAATTTGTCAGTATTTTTAATGTAATACGAATAGAAATGATGAATTGGCAACCATAACATTTTAAGTGTAAAAGAAATACATTAAAGATCATGAGGCACAATAAAAGACTTCATAGCATGCAAAGCCATCAGTTACGGAAGTCCAAAACTCATACAGAAACCCTCTAATGAACAGCACAAAAAAAACTACTATGGCAAGAGCAATCAGAAAGCAAAACTATTAATCATCACGACCTGAGCGAACTGAGATACAAGCTTTCCCCATGCAACGCCCCTTGGTGCTCCTCCTTCTTCCGCATGTTTCGTCAGCAGATCCAACTGCGATGCACACTCCACATGCCCTAACAAAAATCATTCATAGATGAACAGTTCAGACCCAGCTCCTAAATAAAGGATCGATTTTTGTATAAAACAATAAAAAAAATCAGAGGAGCAAAAGCGTGTGGACAAGGCGAGTCGACATCATACCTTGAACGGGCAATTCAATAGGGTTTTCCATTTCCATGTCCACCCTCAGAGCTTCATCAGGCGAGGAGGCATCAGCAATAATCCCATCTTCACGACCCGACAACACCGGCTCCTCGTGATTCACTTGCTCCTTCTCCCTAGGCGGCAGCGCTTTCGCGTCGACCTAAAAAGATTCCAACAGAAGCCCAATCGAGAACACCCCAGCCGAAGAAGATCAGAATCCGGACACAAAGTCGAGAATAAAGGAGATCAGCGTCGTAAGGGGGCAAAGATCGCACCTTTGAGCGCTTTGCGCTGGGGGGAGCCGCCGACGACGAGGAAGACGACGGGGATGGGTATCGCTTGGCAGCCGACGAGGATGGGCATCGCTTGGTAGCCGCCGAGGCTGAGCTCCGTCTCGTCTCGACCATTTCCGCCTCTCGCAAGCCCTCTCCCTAACAGCTCGGATCCAAAAGTTCCACTCCAGAGAGAGAAGAGCAAGCAATAAAGAGGCGGAGAAAGAGAGAAGGGGACGAAACGGAGACGCCTATTAATATAAACACCGCCATTTAATTAATCAATTCCCCGAATAATTCAATAAAATTATTTCCCCGGCTAATTATTATAATACAACCAATGATACAAGTCAGGAAAATATATTATGAATTTGAGAAAAATTATTAGTAATGTTTCATGAATTATTATTGTGAATTAATTTGTTGTTGGATTTTAATTATATGTGTCGATAAAGTTAAACCAGTTGGTGGTTGGATGTGTATTTAACGCCTAATTGAACTAATTCAATTGGTATAAATCAAATTGAATTTAATCAAATCAATTTGCATTTCGAAAATTAAAAAAAAACCTGAATCAGAATAATTGGATTGATTTTATTTAATTTCGGTGGGGAAAAATCCATATCTTCCCTTTTAATTCTTTATTTTGTAGATAAAATAATATACCATATGTTTAGTCATGCGTTCTGTTTGATTAGAGTGACCCACCAATTAAGTTGTCGCACTCGTAGTTATAATTGGATAGATAGATGATGATCGAGGATGAATGGATACCAAGTATGGTTCGCATGAGGTTCTTATGGCCACCACAAACTTAAAAAAAGGTTAAAAAAATCTTAATGAGTAGCAGGGCATTGGGTCAACCAGTTGACACGGTCGTGGAAGTCAACAAAGTATTCCAAGCTGCGACGGCACTGCTCGTGGCAAAGAACTCAAACATCCTTTTAGTTGGGAAGAAAATAATAAAAGTTGGCAAAATGTAGAAAGCTTTGAACCAATGTGAATAAAAAATATGATAAAGTTTAATTATTTTTCTTTTAAATTTTGTACATTTAAGCTAGCAAGAGTAGATGTAAAAACATTTTTAAAAATAAATAGGATTGTTTTTACTGAAATTGATGATCAGATAGGCGGAAAAAATTATTTAAAAATTGATATACATACATATCATATTATGATTATATTGAATTAATTATATTGATTATACCAAAAAATTTAATATGATATTATATTGATTTTTTCGATATTAATATAAAATTTATATCAAAATTTTCAATATATCTTATCAATAAAAAAATTACAATAATCGATATAAAATTTATATTATACTAAAAATTCAGTATACAATATAAACTTCAGTATACCATACTGAACTAGAGTTTGGTTAAAAAGTAATTAAAATTAATTAAATGATACTTATAATATTTGCAGAGTTATAATTTAGAAAAAATGGTATGCTCCCTGGCTTAAGGTACTAGATTTAGTTAGTGAATAAAATGTGAGATTAAACCGTCAATAGCAAAATTAATTAATCAGTTAGTAAAATTGAGCGATCTGATATATAAAAAATGATAGCAATGTTCATTTAAATTAAACATGAGGGCTCAATGTGCCTTTCCTAGTAGGACCCTTCAACCATTAATTAGTTTTTAATTATCGTCCGTAGGCATCAGTCGGCATCAGAATTTGCATACTAATAATCGGAGTGACAACGAAACGCTTTCTTCTAATATTCACATAAAGTTATTTACCACAGAAGCACTTATTTACATGCCAATAGTTCAATCTATATACAGACTTCTTATGCCGAGATGAAATTTAGCTATGAAAATCACCGTGAATGAGCCATCGAGGTCAGACACATTATCCTACTAGAAGGATTCTGACTTGAGGAAGTTATAGCATACCAATTGTTTCATTTCTCCGCCTGCAGCTGGATCGAATTGGCATCGAAAGAAACTGCATGGGCAATCCAAGAAAACCATATCAAATATAAAATAATATTAACAAGTGATCAAGTTTAAAAACACTTCATATGTGTTTAGAAATTAAATGGTAATAATGCGAACTAACGAACATAGGAAAAAACTCTTATAATTGCAGAGTTTGAGAAACAAAGATTCATACCTTCCATCCATACCAAGAATGATAACAGTGTTCTTTTGGTGGCCAAATGCGACAATGTAATGTGTATTTTCATGCAATCGGAACTGTGCCACTGACCATTCCGAGTGAAAGTATTTCGGCAATACTCCTAAACAAGGAAACAACTTCAGACAGTGGAAATATTTCTCTAATTTACAGTAGAACCAAAGAAGAAACAGATGCTAACTAACTAAACACATCATACTATTTGCACGGCTACCTAATTAGAGGCATCAAACCATTAGGCTAACCAATTTGTTTGCAATTAATAAGGTAATCAATGGCTAATCTGATATGAATAACTAATATGCAGCTCACCTTTCATAAAAGAAAGATGTGAACTTTGAGTTGGAGAATTTGGATCTGATGCAGGGCGAGGTTTGTCATTTGCTGTCAATCCAAGATTAACCTTGAGGCTGAAAACATGAACAGTTCCCTTGTCACTAGAGACAGCCAACCACTGCATGTCAGAAGAGAAAGCCAAACTATATATCTCTGCTCTATCAGCACCTCTTCTTACCTAATGTACCAAGAAAGAAGACCATTAGAAAGCATTGGAAGTGGAACACAGTGAATGCACAAAATTGTAAACATGAATGGCATATGCCCCAAGCAACAACCAATAAAGGAATACTTCAACCATAACAAGACACTGATTTCAACAGCCTCAAGATGACACTCAATTTCCATCCTCCCATTTAAGAAAAAGAATAAACATAGCTATAGCAACTTCTTGAAACCACCCAAATTATTGATCTATATTCAGCCAATAAAGGGGAAAAAATAACAAATTCATCAGCAACGGAAAGACAAATAGAAATGTTTGGTACTATGGATATAGTTGCATTTTTACAGAAAAAAAATTGTTCTTGATGAAATGAAGCAAATATTATAGCTGTTACGTGGGTCACATAACATGTTCTTGCATGTGAAGATGGTACAGGAAGTAAACGTGCAGTTGCTATATAGATTCTGTGTAATTACAGGGTGTAGATTGCATTTATCTGTGTAGCTAAAAGTAGAGCCAACAACTTGTATAGTGGTGTGTTAATGATATTATAACTCTTAAGCTGTCATATTGTTCTTGTCAACTTACAATCATATCAAATAATGTAAAACATCATTTTTAAAAAAATAGTAAAAAATTATATGACACAACAATGCAGACTCCTGCCAAATCTTGTTTTGTCAATAACTATTACAGGCAATAGTCTATTCAAAGGCAATCAAACAATACTTTTGCAAATGCTGCGTGCATACAACATTTGCATTGGCCTATGATCAGTGTTTACAGACAAAACTTACGACTTTATGTACATGCAAAAAAAAAATTGCAAGTATACAGGGAAGTTCATCTTTCCTCCACCAAGTTAGGAAACCACATCCTGACTTCCCAAATGGTACTCCACTCAACAGTTTGAGACACAAATCCGGTCAAATTGGCTTATATACTTAAAATCTTTGGTTGAATCAACTATTTACTAATATTTTCTTCTTTTTATCACTAATCAGTTTTATAAAATACATCAAAAAAAAAAGAAATTATGACAGCACATTTTATGCAATATTGGCATAAAAAAACATTAATGTTATTGATTTAGGTCAATGGATACTGAATCTAGCTATATGAAGTTTTAGGCACTACATATTTTATGAAATATTGGCATAAAAATACATCAACATTATTGATTTAAGTCAATGGATACTGAATCTGGCTAAGTGAAGTTTGAAGCACAAAACCATAAGCATTTTCCTTTTGAGCATTACTCATTGTAATAGGATCAAAACTAAAACCTTTATACTCGAATCCTACAGCATAAATATCTATTAACAGTTTCATATTGGATTTGTTGAACCAAAGATAGCTCCAGACAATAGAAAATGAAAAGTATAACAATTTACCAGGTCAAAAGAGGAGATCAAAGAGCGTTTAAATTGGAGTAAAGAGAGACATAAGGTACACATACTGAAATTCTAATGCTAAAATGGTATAGGAAGATTCAAATAAATTCAAATGAACCACAATGTAGCTGCAAGCATTGGAGTCCTTGTCTCTTGTTATATGTAGACGAAGAAAGTCAATTGATGGCAAACAATAGAATAGAACAAAGAATAAAAGGAAAAAATCCATATAAATGATAACTTAATCCAATGTGAGGCCTTACTTCTTGAAGGAGAGTACCATCGACTGTGCTGAATATCCTAACAAGCGTGCCCTTGGAACTTGCAGTTGCAATCAACCTTCCATCCTGCGACAGAGCAAAACAAGCTATCCTTGAATCGTGTGCCATAATGAACTTCGTTCGCCTCGATCCATAATGCTCCACCCTGACCTGCCCCTTCTGACCACCTGGGCAGACAAGCACAAGCGACCCCTGTTGCTGTGAAACAGCACACAACCCCTTGGGATTCGGCACAGTCTCTATCTGATGGATCAACTTAAGGTCCGCGAAATTATAGACGAATATCTTGTTGTCAAGAACCACAATAATTTTGTCCCTCCGGAGCCGGACGGCACGGACCTCCGAACGGAAGGAGAGCTCCCCGATGCACCGGCTCTGGTGATCATCCCAGATCATGACCTTATTGGGCGGGTAGTTCGGGTTCGGCCCGCCGCCAACGAGAGCGAGGATGTTGCACCGAAACAGCATCTCCACCACGCCGATGCCCCTTCCATCAAAGTCCCGGCGGAAGATCTCTCGGAAAGGGTCACAGTTGTAGATCCGGAATCCCCTATCTGTGCCGACGGCGAAGCAACCGTGGTCCTGGTTAAAAGACAGGTGGAGAAGCGACAGCGCCAGCGCGGCGTCGTTTTCCGCTACCCTAGGCGGAGAGGAGGACGTGGTCGCGGGGACTGGCTGCAGCGTGGGAGTCGTGGAGGAGGCGTCGAGGGAGGAATCCGAGGTCGGCTGGGAGGCCACATCCTCGAAAGATTCATCTAGTTTCGGAGGATCGCCGATGTTCGCTTCCTCCTCCTCCTCCTCCTCCTCGGGATCGAGATGCGGGGGCGAGAAGGGGTTAGGGTAGTCCACCGGCGGAGGGGCGGGCGAAGACGAGCCGGGACCGGTCGCGGGATCCGAAGTCGAAGCGGAAGCATCTGAGGCGATGGGCGAAGGAGGAGGGATCGAGACGGAAGCCATGGTCGGAGCGGAGAGAGATCAGAAATTTTCACGGGATCGGAAGGGCAGAAATGACCGATGGCCGATAAAAAGCCGAAGCGGCCTGCGGCGGAGCGCAATGTCAAGCTCGGCTTTGCGAACTCATCCCCACAACCACAAATACGCTAGAAGATCATATTTTTACAGTTATGCCCAAACTATTTTATGCCTCATCGGGATTTCTTTTTAAACGAAGTCAAATGATTAAAGAAAGCTCCTTATTATTCGTAGATACGTTGGAAAAGGTTTTCTTACTGCACGATTTGATTATTTTTTACACTTTTTATGTTTTAGTGATTATCTTTAATGGAAGAATATTATGATTGTACCTTTTTTTTTGTCATATTTTAATAATGTAAAAAATTGTTGGATAAAATTTTGAGATAAAATTCTAATTCCAATCTACATAATTAATTAACTATTTTAATTTAATTTACCTAAACTATTGTGATACAAAGATGGTCACGTGGACAATGCATATGCCGAAAAGAAGAAAAAATTGTTAAGATTAAAAGTATTTTATTTTTATTTTGTAAATTTAGAGAGTAAACACATAGTAATTTAAGACAAAATAAATAAAAAAAATATTACGGAGCTGAAATAAAATTCTCTTAATTTTAGAGGAATCGTTCCAAGATATCCCAAGTTCTAATAAATTTTTAAATACCTTTTAAAATTGAAATAGCGATCTCACCCAACAGAGGGGAGGGGAGTTCTATGACTAGGAGTAGTTCTATTTTGGTATGAGAGAGAGGATTCATTATTTTGGTATTATTACTCCTCGTCAAGGAATCAAACGAATTTAGGAGGGGTTTGTAAAATCTAAAAATTTGAATTAGAAGTCATTAAGAGGTTTACATCAAATGAAGTTTTAAGTAGTAATGAAAATATAAATCTATTTTTTTATCTTGAATTTGATATAATATATATATATATGAAATCATACAACTCATATTATGAATTAGATCATAAGAAAATTTATTTAGAGTTTTAACCATTGAAAATATTTCAATGAGTTTTCATATTGTTGATGTGGCATATTAAGATCATGAAAAAAAAAACTTATTTAGAGCTCTAACAATTAGATATGCCTAGAATTTGAATCTTCCATAAATAGAAAAAATGTAATGTGCAAAACAATCGAAAATAAAACAATGCATCTAGTTTATTTCTTTAAAAAACCTCCCCTCCACGGAGACAATAAACTTTTGGATCGTGAAAAAACAAGAAGATCGTATTGGATATCATCATCGCAAAGTAATTCAAATCCGATTTTAACAAAATAAGGTGTGTCGCCATCACGGGCTTACCCGCTGTTGAGGTAGCAAGGTCGTGTACAGTGAGCATCCGAGGCCAACGCCCACGCCGACGCTGTGTAACAACCGCCCTTCTTAATTCTAACCTAAGGCACGGACGTTACTCTTTTTATACCTTCTAAAAACTTCGTTATATGCACACTGCTCAAACCAAAAATCTATTCTGAATTTGTTTCGATTGTTAAGTCATGTTTTGGAGCAAAACAAAGTTGAGATAAAGTCTAGAGTTGCTAGAAGGTCTGGGTCGTGTGGGCCTGACCGACCGTGTAGCCTTACCCGAGAGGGAGCTAGTCGGGGGTCATGTGGTAATGACCGCCCGTGTACCATACCAGACCCGAGTCTAGGCACAGTCGTGTGTGGCTCACGGTCGTGTAAGGCCTTTCCTGTTGGAGCAGGGCACGGGCGTGTCATCTTGCTCGAGAAGAAGAGGTGCACGACCGTGTGAGCCACACGGTCGTGTCACCTTGGCCGAGACAAAAAGGATGCATGGTCGTGTCACTATGGCCGACAGGAAGAGGTGCACGGTCGTGTCGCCTTGGGCGAGACCAAGAGGTGTACGGCCGTGTTGATCACATGGTCGTGTCACCTTGGCCGGTTGGGGTCGTGTGACTCCACACGGCCGTGTCACGACCGTGCGGGGGGTCACACACGGCTACATTAAACTAGTGTTTCTCCCCTTTGTACTCCTCCTTGACTTACCATTCTATCTCACTACTTTAGGGGGAGTCTTTAACATGCTATTTACTACCAAACTATAAATTCATCATACATGATTTTTACTAATGTTCAGGTAAAGCTGAGATAAGAAAATACATTATCACAAATCCCACGATCTTCTTCCACTATTCTGGCACACACACACACTCAGACACCGCTTCTGCCGCCTCCTTTTACTCGAGCTTTCCCTTACCTTTATCTACAGTATAAGGAATGCAATTCTGTAAGAGAATGCTTAGTAAGTACCATCTACTCACAAAACAATGCATTAAAAAGGGAAAACATGCTTTGCAAAAATACTTGAAGGAACACAAAATATGCACTAAATAATTACTCGTGCTAAAACCCATAATTTAGAAATATGTACATGGCATGTATTTTTAAATAGACTCATCATGCAAATATCAACATTTTTAAATAGAATTATCATGAGACGTCAACATAAAACCATGCTTGTATTGAAAACAAGTAATGAAAATCATAAACCTTGTCATACAATAGAGTTCATCAAAACTGCACCTTATAGTCTCTAATTCTCAAACTTAAGAATGCTTTCACTTAAATAAACAATGAACTTGTGAAAACTTCATATTACTTATTATTGAAAATAATAATCAACTTGATTTGGGCCCGACATTGTACCACTTTGCGTGCACCCTTAATAAGATCTGAGGCAGCTAATCCCGAACTTATTAAGGTACTACTAGATGATCTAGGGGCCTAGGGGCGATCTAGGAGCCCGCCCATGGACCTTGTGTTCAGTACAATGTCACATCAAAGTAAAATACTTTCTTTAAATATCGTTTTCTTATACTTTGCACTTACTTGTCATTTAAATAGGCACCCTATGTGCGCTTACTCCCCCACACTTATAGGGAAGCACTTTAAAGCACTTGAATATGCTTCTTTGCCCCAAAACTAAATGGGAAGCAATTCAAGATACTCTAAACACGCTTTTAATCCCAAAACTTTGGGGGGTCTTTTACATATCATAACATCTATCTTCTTTAACATGCAATAAACATATCATAACTTGTATCTTCCTTAACATGCTTAAAAACATATCATAACATGTACCATCGGAGCAACTCATACTACAAGTGAGAGATACTTACATCCTTTCGCTATTTCTTACTCTTACATCGTAAGGATTAGGGAGAACGACCTCTCTTGTATGCCTCACCCTCTAAATAGATCTTCCCACGTGTACCACTTCCTTGGGAGAATCCTCCTCTTAGATTCTCCCCTTGAAAATCTTGAAAACGTGGAACCCTAGGGTTCTTGGCTGAAAATTGCAAAGGGAAGGAGAGGAAATTCGGCTAGGGAGAAAAAGAGGAAGATGAAAAGCTAGGTTTTCATCTTTTTTTTCCCTTTTATACTAGGTCGAAGTTGAAGCATCTTTTCACACAAAATCTACTTATAATCAATTTTTTCCTATTCCTAATGTGATGCATTACCATCACCCCCAATGGCAACTTTAACTAATCTTAAATAAAAGATCTTGGGTTCAATTATAGCCCAAGGCTATTTATAAATCTATTTTTATTACACGCTGGAGGCTGGTAGGCAGAGTCAGTGATTGGACCTTAGCAGATAATCTCATATCAATAGGGTTGGTTTCTGCCAAGTGCTGAAGGCAGTCTGCACAGTGGAGACAAAGTGGGCTGAGAGATCAGGTGGGCAGGTCGACCAAGTAGGAGGTTCGTGTAGGTAGATCAACCGAGCGAGTAGAGCGGCTGATTAGATCAAGCGACCGATCAACCAAGTGATTGATCGGGCGGATCAGCGGAGTGGCTGAGCAAGTTGAGCGATCGACTAATCGAGCGAGCGTGGAGCCGAGCGACCGAGCGAACAGTACGATCGGGTCACAGACAGAGCACAGAGTTTAATTGGGTAGAGCAGCAGTCCGATCAGAGAGGTCGACCGAGCAATGCAATCGGGCGGGCAGAAAGGCTGAGCAAGTTCGATCAAATAGAGAGTCGACTGGGCGAGTAGGCAGGCCGAGCTAGAGGTCGGCCGGATGAACAAACAGGCTGAGCAAGTTGGTGTCGACCGAGCAAATAGGCTGCCCGAGCGAGACGAGGAGATCCACTAAGCGAGCGGACGTAGAGGTCGAGCGAGCTGATTGAGCAAGTGGCCGGTCGGGCTTTGACACCGAGCGGGACTAGCAGAACAGAGCGAGCAATGGATTGAGGCATGCAAATGACGCAGTTTCTTTGAAACAGATTCGCCCCACCTCCGACAGTGCTTCAAGGTTTACTCAGGTCGTCTGTTTCCCATGATACAACAGTTAACCGTGATTCCACCAAGCACTGGTGGTTACGATGAATTGAGTGGTACCCAAACTATCACGGGCACTCCGCCGAGCAAAAGTTACATTGCACCGACCAATCCAACATTCGGCACGTACAGGTTGTGTTCACACACAAGTCAACATGATTCCAATGCAATTGTGGTCCTGGATTTGCATTCCTGCGCACTCACACTTGAGAGAGAACTTCTCCCCATGCATTTGTTGACATTCTCAATGTACGTGAATCAATATAAATCAACCAACATATCATGAAATTCTCAATGTGAGACTAAAATCTCATTTACAACAGGGTCTCTTTCCTCTTCCACCTCTTCTTCATTCACATTACTTATATCAAATGGACGAGACCGGCGCCGCCACGCTCTCGCCGAGCATGTAGGCGAAGTTGAGCACTCCCTTGGGTTTACCCGACCCGACCAAGGAAACCTGGTAGCTGATGTGCCGGATGCTCCACCGGCCGTCGATGCCTTCCCGGTTGAAGAGATCGGCGAGGGGCACGCTGACCTCGCCAATGTCGCGATCGCAGAGCGGGCAGGTGTGCTCGGTGCGAAAGAGTAAGTGGAGGGAGTGGCTGCCAGCCCTCCGTGGAGATCAGGCGGCATGCAGTGGCGGTCGCCGGAGACGGCCATCTTGGAGAAGAGGCTTACTTGGTTGAGGTCCTTGGCCTATCCCAATGTGATATTCCATGGCCGACCTCAATGGAGCTTCCACGGCTTGTAACCCATCGCATGACCCATCTCGGCGGAGCTTCCAGCCCTCCTACTGTCCTACAGCGATCGAAACGGGCCAATTGGGGAAGAGAAAGAAACGCACGCTAATCATAGAAGTTGGGGGCCCAATTCGAACCCGATGTGGCCCAGGACTGAAGGTGACGGTCAGGACTGCGATTGTAACCTTGTAGGGTTTTCTTTTTCCCATCGATACGGATATGAAAGGGAAACCACAGCTTCATTCTCAGTTCTTCGCGGCGGCGTCTCCCGATCTCGGATCTTCCCCGTCCGAGGCAAGGCTTGGAAACTAACAAGGCCATGGTGCATGTCAGTTTCTACCGCAACTGTAAGATTCTTTTTCTATCGATCTCGGATTTTTATTCTTGGTTTTGTGTTTTTTGTTCTGTTGATTTTTTTTTTTTTTGATCGATTCGGTTTTGGATCTGCTTCAAAATATGTAGTTAAAGTCTGATTTTTGACAGATGGGAAGACCTTCAAGAAGCCCCGCCGGCCCTACGAGAAAGAGCGGCTGGACGCGGAGCTGAAGCTAGTGGGCGAGTATGGCCTCCGATGCAAGCGCGAACTCTGGAGGGTTCAGTACGCTCTCAGCCGTATCCGGAACGCCGCTAGGGAACTGCTCACGCTCGATGAGAAAAACCCCCGCCGGATCTTTGAGGGCGAGGCCCTACTCCGGAGGATGAACCGTTACGGGCTCTTGGAGGAGGGGCAGAACAAGCTCGATTACGTCCTTGCGCTTACTGTGGAGAACTTTCTGGAGCGCCGCCTTCAGACGCTCGTCTTCAAGTCTGGGATGGCCAAGTCGATCCACCATGCTCGTGTCCTGATCAGGCAGCGCCACATCAGGTGAGTTGGCTATTACGATAACCTCGACAGAACGTGTTGATGATCTACCCGTTTATTTCTGTGAAAAAGGCTTAACTTTTTTTACTATTACTTTCATCTTTACTTCTAGTTGTATATGAGCAATTGAGCATGTAGAATCACTTGTTGATTAACTCGTTGGATGCTATTTTTTTCTTATTACAAGCGTTTACTTTCTGTTTCTGTAATATGCTTCTATTCTCTTGTCTCGATGTTGGTTGATGAGTGATCTTGTTGCTTTTAGGGGATTAAGAGATATTGTATCATCTATCCTCTTAGCTGAAAGTCAGGTAATAAAATAATTTCTGTCATAGCAGTATTGTGGAACATAATAGGGGTGCCCATCATTTTGTGTATTTTCATTGAATGATGCTGCTTTCCTTCTTTTGTAAAAGAACTAGAAAATTTTGTAAAACCATCTAATTTATCAATTGGAAAGTCAGATATATATAATCAAGTTTTGCAACAATGGGATGAAGACAAAGAAGAGGTGCCCCTGGGGGAGTGCAGACAACAAATCATTAACATTCATTGATAAATGACCAATTATCAATTGTGACAAATCTGTTTTTTTATCTAGTCTTAATCTACATTATTCTATATATTTAGCATTATTGTTAATCTTTTTTGATCTAACTATTTGAGGTCAGCTACATACATAACCTCTATCGTACTCTGTATGTTTTAAGCTACTAATAATGATATTGGTTTTGCAAGAAAATCAAAATCTGTGTTAATGGGGGGATCATTTGTTCTCTTGCAATTCTAGTGTGCTGGAAACATTAGATACTTAGTTTGCTTACTATTTTTATGATGTAGGATTCTATGTAAACCTATTATCACTCTCAAGGATGAACTTAGTGTTGGTGCAGTAACGATCCTACACTTAGTACCATATCTTAAGCTATTCTTTGATCACTGTTTCCATTTTGTGTGCCTTTCAGCAAGTTTTATTCAATTTCTTTTCATGATTTTTTCAATTGTTTGTGCAAGTTGAAATGCAAGTGCTATAATATCACTTCAATGTAAACCTATCATCACTCTCAAGGATGAACTTAGTACCGTATTGTTAAGCTATTCTTCAATCATTGCTTCCATTTTGGTGCCTTTTGGCAAGTCTTTCTCAAATTCTTTTCATGATTTTTTCAACTGTTGGTACAAGGTGGAATGCAAGTGCTATAATATTGCTTCTATGTAAACCTATTATCACTCTCAAGGATGAACTTAGTACCATATCGCTAAGCTATTCTTTGATCATTCCTTCCACTTTTGTGACTTTCGGCAAGCCTTTCTCAACTTCTTTTAATGATATTTTCAACGGTTGGTGCCAAGTTGGAATGCAAGTGCTATAATATTGTTTCTATGTAAATTTATTATTACTCTTAAGGATGAACTTAGTACCATATCTTTAAGCTATTCTTTGATCATTGCTTCCATTTTTGTGCCTTTCAGCAAGTTTTTCTCAATTTCTTTTCATGATTTTTTCCATCTGTTGGTGCAAGTTGGAATGCAAGTGCTATAATAGTGTTCTACTTTACCCTTGATTACAGAGTTGGAAGGCAAGTTGTCAATATTCCTTCGTTCATGGTTAGAGTGGACTCCGCAAAGCACATTGATTTCTCATTAACTAGTCCATTTGGCGGTGGCCGCCCAGGAAGGGTTAAGAGAAAGAACCAGAAAGCTGCTGCAAAGAAAGCAGCCGGAGGAGATGGCGATGAGGATGATGAGGAATAAGCGTTGTCTTAGTAGCATTTGAATTAGTAGTTTCCTATATTTCATTTTCCAAAGGAGTTCTATCTATTTATTTGAGATATACCTTTCAAATTCAGTGTTTGATGTAAGTTTGACTATTATGGTTTTTGAGATTATGATTTCCTCGTTTATTTGTTTCAACTGCGGATTCTTTCAGATTTTGCCTGTAAACTAAATGCAATAAAAGTGGAAACGAATGAAACTAATGTCAAAATGTCATAACCATACAAATAATGACCCAGATATCCAGAATGACAATCTATATAATGTATATGTGCACAATGGACACTAATCAATGAAAAAAACAATAAAGATGGATGATAATTATGGACACATTGATTATTAAAATCAATCCTAGATAGGGGTGTAAACGTTCATGAGCTATTTGGATCTAAGTTTGAAAAAAAAATTATTCGATTAAGTTAATGAATTGAGCTTAAGCCTGATTTCGAGGTCGAAAACATTATCGAGTTGAGTTCAACTTTAATCGTATTTGATTCATAAATTCATGAACATGTTCATTTAAAGATTTACGAACATAATCATTAAGTGATTTGTTTATATATATATATATATATATATATATATATATATATATTCTCAAATATCAATTTGATATATCGTGTTGATAGTAACAAATTTTTGAACACGAATGTATTCGAAAAGAGAAATGATATTCATCTAGAATTTTCATCTAGAAAAGTCATCTAGATAGACACATAAATGATGGGCCCACAAAAAGTGAAATGGTGGGTCCCATCTTTTATGTGTCTATCTAGATGAATTTTCTAGATGAAAATTCTAGATGAGTATCATAGCTCATTCGAAAAATATGATTTTTATTCAAAATTTTATTTCTCTTAATATGATGTATCAAATTGATATTTGAGAACATGTAAATAATTAGTAGAACTAGTTAAGTAAATTTGACATTATTTCATGTCATTCCGAGTTCTTTAGATCCATTAGTCGATTTTGATCTAAACTAACTGATAGACCTGAAGAGCTCGAAATGACATGGAATAAAGTATTATGTATTCGTCTTGTTCTCCTAATTACATTCATACTCTCAAACATAATTTCGATACACTGTATTGAAAACAACGAATTTTTTATCATAAAAGTCTTTTTAATCGATTGTTATAATATAGCAATCAATTGAAGTTACTATTTATGGTCACATAACTTTACCAAATCGATTGCTACACTATAGCAATCAATTCGACGAGTGAACAAGCGAAGGGGAAAAATTAATGTCAAGTCATGATTTGGGTATTTTCAAAGTTGCCTATGAGATTTAGTTAGCCTGGACAACATCCCGTTCACGATGCTCACGTGGGACTGAGTGGTCAGGGTGCCTGAAAGTCACTCAGGGTGCCCAGAGTGAGTGTCCACTCGAGTGCCCTAAGTTAGTACCAACTAGAGCGCCCGAATCACTTTTGAGTGTCCCAACCACTCAGCCCATGAGCGTCACGCACAAGGTGTCGTCAGTCGTATATATATATATATATATATATATATATATATGGGTCGACGATGTCAAACTCAAATTTACAATGGGAAAAAATAAAAACCATGGGAGAAAGAGGAATTACCCTAGGGCGATAGTGTCGGGGTCGGTGGCTGTTGGTCACAACTTGAAATCAACCCGGGTAAATCATCCGGGCTGGCTCCACCATTGTGTGTGTGTGTATATATATATATGTATATATATATATATAACATTAATATATTGTCCACCCCAAGTGTGCAGGACGGGTGCACACCTAAAGGGCCCTGCCCATGTGGGATCTCCTAAGGCAATCGTCTTACGATTTTTTCTATTTATTTGATAAGTATAGATTCATTATTTGAATGCATATTCTATATTTGATTGTCTTAAACTCATTTACTAAATGTCCGTAATATAATTCATAGCATGAAAGAATTTGTTATTGGATCGTAAATAGTGATTATCTTTACATGTGTAATTATGAATATATATATATATATGTGTGTGTGTGTGTGTGTGTGTGTGTGTGGGTGTGTGTGTTTGTGAAGTTTTTACTGCAGCCACTACAACAAATTTGTTAAAAGACAACACTATAAGACAACGGTTTTTGAGGGAACTGTTGTTAATTTGACAAAAGACAACGGTTTTTGACAAAACCGTTGTCTTTTAGCTCTAAAGAAAAACAAAAGACAACGGTTTTTGTAAAAACCGTTGTCGTTGAGCGAATTGTTTTCTAATCAACAACACATTTTACAACAGTTTTCTAAAACCGTTATTTTTAAGCGCATTTTTTAGAGGATACGACTACAGTTTTGTAAACCGTTGTAAACCTAATTCTTTTGTTCCATTGCCCTGGTTTAATGTCTTCCCCTCTCCGAAATATATTTTGGCGCGTGTTTTCCTTCCCCTTAGTCTTCGGGAACCCTAGGCAACTGTGTCTTTCTCCTCTCCTCATCCCGCGATCTCTTCATGTTCCCTCTCCTCACACAATCTCCTCTTCCCGATCTCCTCACACAATCTTCTCCACTCCTCACACGTTTTTGCCTTCCACCCCTTTGCACGAACCCCTCTCCTCAAAACTCCTCTCTGGCTAAACCTCTCTCGCAGACTCTCACCAACATCTTTTGGTTTGTTGCTATTCCTTCTCCCATATGAGCCCTGTCTCTTGCAATGTCCGGCAAATGAGGAGCATATGGAGGTGGTCGCCGTGGCGGTGGACGGGGCGGTCGGGGTCCTGTTGACGGCGACAGATCGCGTGGCGGCGGAGGAAGGGGCGGATATGCTCCGGCTCCTCGCTCTCAGGAATCATCGACGACTCCGTCCGCATCGTACCGTCCTTCGCCGCTGGCCACAGCAGCAGATTCGCCTTCGTCCTCTTCTATCGACGAAGAACTCCGGCATCTCACGATCGCCGAGCCCACGAAGGAGCAGACTCCTCAGCCGGCGGCGCCTCCGGCTTCTAGCTAGGGTTTGAGGCATCCGGCTCGGCTGGATTTCGGCACCGTCGGAAGGTCGTGCTTAGTTAGGGATAACCATTTCCTTGTCGAGATTGTCGACAATACTCTTTTCCACTATGATGTAAGTTTCTATGTTTCTCTTTCGTTATGCATCGTTCTTCCCATTTTATGGAGAATACCTTGTTCTGAATTTGTAGGTGAGTATAGTGCCCGAATCAGTGTCCAGAGCTACCAATAGAAAAATCATCTCTGAGCTTGTCAAGGCGCATAAGGATAAAGCCTTGGGAAGGAGAATGCCAGCTTATGATGGAAGGAAGAACCTGTATACGGCTGGTACTTTTCCTTTTGAGTCAAAGGAGTTCACGGTTTCACTGCCTGAAAATGATGGAAGGTACTGTTTCTCAACTGAAGCTTTATGTTGACCGTATCTGTTAAAATCGTGTGGTTTTCCTCTTCTTCAGGAAGGCCAAGGATTTTAGAGTGATTATTAAGCTTGCTGGAAACACAAGCATACACAACCTGAAGGAGGTTTTTAGTTGGTCGACAGATTGAGGCACCTCAAGAAGTCATTCAAGCCCTTGATATTGTTCTTAGGGAGTCTCCATCTACCAAGTACTTCTGTTTCCTTTTCTTTCTGTACAATTTTCTCAAGTACTATATTATTGTTAATATTATTTTCGTTGCAACTTGTTCTACTTCAGGTATACTTCGGTAGCACGGTCCTTCTTTTCCCCGAGCTTTGGGCATTGGGCACCCATTGGAGAAGGCTTAGAATGCTGGAGGGGCTACTATCAAAGCCTTCGACCAACACAAATGGGCTTGTCTTTGAACATAGGTAAGTCTTGCTGGAAGTATTCTTTGGTTTATCTGTTTTGAGGAAACTATCAATTTATCTAGGCTATATTCCATTATCAAAAGTTTCAAGTTCCAATGTTTAAATGTAATTGGGTTGAGAATAATAAAGTTTCAAGTTCCAAAAAAAGGGAAAAAACATGTTACATGGGAAGTAGTAAAGGTATGCATGTCTACTTATGATTAAATTATAAACAATTAAACATGTATATTAGACATTTACAATTTGTTTTTAACATAGGGTCCTCGCCAACCAGATGTGATTTTTATGTGATGAGATATATGAGAGATATTATTGAAGAATTGGAAACTATCGAGAGAGATTTACTTCGATCAATAGTAATATTTGACATTCAATTCTCAATCTTCTCAAATATTTGTGTGTTTATTATTTTGCACTTATCATCTTTTGATTGTTTTTTACTAATCTAATCTATGTCTTTGTTCACAGTTCATCAAACCCCAGTACTCTAGAGAAGAAATTGATGAAGTGCGTTCCGAGTGGACAGAATGCATACAAGACTATATTTATGACTAGGTATTTAAAATCATACAATGACTTGATCTATTCGGAAAGTATTTGCATATAATGCAAATTACATAATCTGATCCTAACAGATATGCCCCTGGAAACATCATGATTATTAAAACTTTAGTGTGTAGGACATCCAGGTAGAACATCTCTATTTTATTATTATTCTTATACTGGAATGCATGAAATGTTTTTCAACATCTTAAGATTTTGAGATGTTCAAACATATATATCATTTGCTGGTAAACACATTTCTGTAGGATTAACACACTTGTCAGATTATGATGAACTGATTAACTTTGAGCATCATGAATTGTTTCCTTTCTTAATGGACAGTTTTCTGCAGACTAGGATTTACACGTAAAGGAGGTGAGCTAGATAAATATTTTGAGCATTTACCTGATTTATGAACATGATAATACATGGGGAAAATGCAGGAGCAAGACCAATTTAATTAATAGTATTGAGATTCTTGTTTTCTTTGGGAATGAAAATGGTTTCTCAATCAAACAAAATTGAAAATATTTGAAATTTGTAATTTGTAATTTGTTGGACATGATGAATGGTCGGAATGAGTTAAAGTTGGATGGAAATAACTTACACTTTGTTGAGAATCACAATGGCCAAGTTCATTCACATAGTTGTTTGGACTTACTTATGACAAACCAAACCAAACCAATTTAGCAATCACTATATGCAAGATACACTAACTATCTAGACTTACCTAGAGTTGCTCGGATCTGACTGCTTTTTGCTTCCCAATGTATTCTGCCCTCCTTTATTTGCTGTTACTAGCTACAGGGATTGTTGGTTTATTCCGTGTAAGGCTTCACCTTGACTTAAGCAGGGTGGTGTTATCATATTAGATTATGTATAGCTCATGCGTACTTGGTATGTGTTGGATTCAACTTCATCTGCTTGCTAAAACGTTTTTGCCAATCCTGGTTTCAGTCCTTGTCCACTGCACACTTTTGCTCTATTTCATGCACAGGACGATTTAATTCAATTACCTTATTTCTTTAACTTATCTGCTGTACTATTTGTCCAACTTTGTACAATTAGCCTTGAACTAACAAAAGAAATGAATTTGAAGGGTTGGAACAGCCATATGAACCAGTTTCATAAACTTTTTTCATGCTCACTTGCTTGACTACTCATGAAATTGTGAAGCGGCAACGTTTTTCGTGCTTATTTGGCCATTCTTTTTTTCTATGGCTTTAACTATATTTTTTTTCATACCAGGGAGAAATTGCTGGGTTTGCAAGCTGGGTATGCAGAAAAAGAACCAGTACGTGAAGATTGTTTCATATCCGATCCTGACTTGATTTATTCAGAAAAAGGATAAATTAATTTGCATGGTTGTGGTCTTATAAACTTAATTTTGTGGTTTCATCTTTTGTGATTTTCATGATTGGATACTACTTGTGGTCATGTTTGGATAGCTTGTAGTAATTGTATAGAATTGTTTATAAACTTAAGTGAATGTACACATGTACCGGTTTTTGGTTGAGATAAGATGTATATATAAATTAAAGACAACTAATCGAATGTATATATGTTGAAAACTATTTTTGTGAATGTATAAATGTTACGTTGTACCAGTTTGTGTGCAATGGCCATGGTTTTAACCGTTGTGAAAAGTACATATATAGACATGCAACTGAATGTCCAAAGACAACGATTTTTAACCGTTGTGAAAAGTATTCTAAGACAATGGTTTTAAACTAAATTTTGAAGAAAGACAACAGTGTATATGTTGTTAAAAGTATATCTGCGGTCAAATTTTTGCAAAACTGGCAATTACAACAGTTTTATACTGTTGCAGAACTGTTGTCTTTGGTATTAAAAGACAACACTTTAAATCCGTTGCATGACTGTTGTCTGATGTGGTCAAAGACAACGGTTTTAAACCGTTGTCTTTTACTGCACATTTAACAACAGTGTCAGTTACAACGGGTTTAAAGGGCCTATGACAACGGTTTTTAACCGTTGTCTTTTAATGTTTTTGTTGTAGTGAGCACGAGTGCAAGTTTCCTTTGACTTGAGGTATACAAGTCATTTTGGTCATGGAGACTTATACTTTGACATCTTAAACAAGCATCTCATTGAGGTGTGGACCTAGGATGATTGGGTATAAGTTGAAGTACCCGAAGGTGTTTGGATAGCCTACAGAGGATTCACCGCTCCTTGTGAGGAGACGTATATCCTATGACCACTCGTTAGGATTATTACTCAAAGTTTTTGGCCAAAGCATCACATATACATCTTGATCGTCTATAATTAACTACTTAATTATAGAATGATCATGAGTGACACCTAGTAGTACATCATGATCTTCAATTAGCCGAAAAATCATAGTTGATCTTAGAATTAATTCTAAACCCTTCAGCAACTATAGTGAGTCACGTCTCGTTCCTTACACTTGTCTTATACTCACTTAGTTCAGGACATGGTCTATGTGTCTTGTCCTCACTAGGCTGACTACTTCACACCTAGCCCAAGTAATACTTTCTCATTCTGCAAATTCAAATTACTCGTATATGTGTACAAGAGTCTCACACTGTTAACATGTGATGCTTTGGCCAAATACTTTGAGTAATAATCCTAACGAGTGACCATATGAAATACGTCTCCTCGCAAGGAACGGTGAATTCTCCGTAGGCTATCTAAACACCTTCGAGTACTTCAACTTATACCTAATCATTCTGGGCCCACACCTCAATGAGATGTTTGCTTAAGATGTCAAAGTATACATCTCAATAACCAAAATGACTTGTATACCTCAAGTCGAAGGAAACTTGCACTCGTGCTGCAGTAAGAACATCACATACATATCTATATATATGTAGAGAATCATATGAAATCTTACAGCGAGTCACTCCAATGAACTAGTTACCATAACCAGCATCCACGTTTAACTCTCGACATCCCAATGTCTCCAGCCAGTGAGAAAACAGTTGTTTGGCCGAACCAAAGAGTATAACCTGTGCTAGTCTTACAAAATTGATAATGTCCGAATGCATTAATTCGACGACTAGGAAAATTTCAATATATTCATAATTACACATGTAGAGATAATCACTAGTTATGATCCAATCACAAATTCTCTTATGCTATCAATTATATTATGGAGATTCAATAAATGAGTTTAAGACATCTAGTGCTTGATATTAAGTATTTGTTTATATAATTAAAAGACATCTAGTGCTTTAACCTCCCTTAGAAGCTCTACTTCTATGTATAACATAAAAAACTATAATGGAAAAGTAATGTCCCCTAGTTTAAGTCGTTCATATTATCAATACAACAAAATGAGTGACAGATAGAGTTGATAAGTAGAAGCTCATTTGCCTAGTCTCTAATATACTGCAAAATGCAAACATTATATGCCTTGTACAAAATCTATTTGATAATTGAGAATATCATACTAAGTGTTTCATCTTTCAAAATCAAAATATTAGATTCACAAGAAAAGATGTTCTGTTGATTCCAGGACTTCCAAATCATGGCGATGAATTCCATTTGCCTTTGGATGTCTCCCCCATCCCACTCTAGCTTCAACATTTCATAGATCAAGATTGTTCAAAGAATGAAGTAGAGAACAAATTGATCAACGTCAGCAAACAACTAGAACCATCTCCTGAATCTGATATTTTATTCTGTCAACTTAGTATTTTATATTTTTTTATATGCATGTTATTTACTACTACTAGTAGTATATCTAAATTACGCTACTTTATTGTGTAGATAACTTAAAAAATTTAGGTAAATATAATTGGTATAAGACTATATATGACTATATGACAAGATGGAGGTCATAGGTGTGATGCTCTCTTAAAGGCCTAAGACACAAGGCCTTGAGTGAAATCAAACTCCAATATTGAAAGGATTTGCACACTTGCTATGAGTTATTAAATTTTACTATAACTTCATTGAATCAAAATTTATAATCATATTTATTGTATTGCAGATTTGGATGTGTAAATATATTAGAATCATAGAGCCACACAAGAACTTTATCCTTCCAAGGATATGTCGATGGAATCAGATAATCTCATGTGTATCTATAATAAAAACCATGATTGGCGAACTGCCTTCATAAAAAGTAATAGCAACTTTAGTTTCATCAGATTTAGAGGAAAATATGCTATCAATTGATTTCTTAGAAGATGTTGAAGAGAAAATTAATGATCAAATTGCACAGAACTTTACCAATATGTCTTTTCCTGAGCAAGCAAAGATTGTTCATGAGGAGCATGTAGCAGAGGATGTTCAAGAGTAAGTTGAATGTAATTCTTGCAAAGTAAAAGATGATCAACTTGCTAGGGTACGAACTTTGGTTACTGAGTTGAGCAAGGATATTAAACAGAATGATAAAAAAAATAAGGAAACTCCAAGATTTACAGGATATGAATACCATTAATGCTAACATTAGCAGTGTTGAGAAGGACAAGACTATAGGTGAAAAGACTAAGGTGACGTTTGGTTAAATGATGGGAATGACTATAGGTATGAGTTTGATAGTAAGGTGTAATGGGAATGAGAATGGAAATGAAATCCACCTAGTTATATGGGTTTGGTTGATTCCCATAAATCTAGAAATCATTCCCAAATTGTCATTCCCAAACCCACAATCCAAACTTCATCTTTTACTATCATTCCATTCCCTCATTCTCAAGCCCATCAACCAAACACCCCCTAAATTTTATAAAAGACATAATCATAGTTGCATCAGAAAATAAAATCATAAAACTCCAAAGATTGCTATACAAAGCAAGGTATTAGAAGAGCAACCAACAACTGCCATCATGGATAAAGAGGTCATTGATCCTAATGCTAGAATATACAAGAATAAATAGGAGTGCCAGAAAGAGTATTAGACCACTACCCACAAAATTTAACTAAGCCCCCAAAAGAAAGAGAAATTACAAGTAGTTCCTACAAATGATCGAACTAATGATGTTACAATGCTTAAATTATTGATGTAGATGCTAAATAGTTGGTTCTCCTCCTTTGGAGACTACGAGTGTAATATGAGCATTCGTTGATAAAAGGATCACCCTAAGATGATCATCTCATAGCTATTGAGAATGAATCAAAACAGATGGTTCTATTTCTCAATTTTTTTAACTTGCTCCTACAAAACCAAGGTCAAAAGGATTGAAAAAGTCAATCATTCACGACAACTAATGAAGAATTCCTCAAAAAGTTAAGGATTAGTAATCATTTATAGAAATTGAATGGATTCAGTCTTATACATACGGGAGGAAAAGTAATCAAAAAAAGAAAGAAGATGAGTTCTTCTTTTAGCACTTAGGAGCCATGCAAAATGAAAGTCTCATGCACGGCTTTGAATGAGAGAAAGAAGTGAGGAATCCTCCTTTTGACTCTGACTCTCCCACTTCAGTCGTTGCTTTTCTTTCTGTTACTTCAAAAGTAGTTGCTTCAGCTTCAGCCACACAAATTTTCGATATTTCTTTTTATTTTTCATCAAACGAATGACATCTTCTCCTGGAAATCCTAGCTATTCTTAGCATGATATTGGGGAATCTCATTGCTATTACTCAAACAAGCATGAAACGTATGATTGCGCCCCCTCGGGGCAGTGCGGTGTTTAAGGCATGGGGTGTTGTCACATGAGATTTTGGGGTCAAAACTCATCGTATCCGAGCATACCCTTCCCCATGCCTTGGCCACTTGCACTAATACCTCCTTCGTGTTCGCCTAGGGACGGATTAGCGAACGTGCTGAGCACGAGCGAATCATCTTTTACCACATGAAACGTATGCTTGCATATTCGTTCATAGGTCAAATCAGATATGTAATTATTAGAATAATTGTTAGAGACTCAAATGATGGATATGCAAGCATGATAACTTATATGTTATTTTATATCTCCATCAATCTAGGAACTTTTGCTTGCATTATATTATTTGGTCTATGTACCGGAACTAATAACATTCGAGATTATGCAGGATCATATACGAAAGATCCTTTTTTGACTCTCTCTTCAGCCTTATGTCTCTTATCCTTAGGGGGTCTTCACCCACTAGTCGATTTTTTTTTTTTTGAAAACTCGTGAATGGTAGGTAGGCCTATATTTCTTGATTTCAATAGGACTCCTTACGAGCATTGTTTAATCTACTATTATCTAAAAGTAATAAGTTATTAATGACCGGACGAAATCAAGAAATAACCCCTTACGTGCGAAATTATAAAAGGAGTGCCAGAAAGAGTATGACTATATATGTGACAGCATCGACTATACTAGAAATATCAATGAACTCAATTCTTGCAATTGCTCAGGATACCCTCTTTTTTTACTTCTAGGTCTATTTCTTAATTCAAGATCTCTCTTACCAACCTGAATAAAAGAATTAGTAGATCTGTTCCACCCAAAATAGAATGGGCTAGGGTTATGAACTTATAATCATAGAATCGATTCGATCATCAGATTATAAGTTCATTTCATATCGAACCAAATTGACATTGGGTTATGTATATTCTTATTATGAGGATGGGTCATTTGAATGTATGTAAGTAAATACTATGTAATCATATTCACTTTTTGTATTTTAAGAGCTTTTATTGAATCAAGAAATAAGTTTGATTTTATATCTTTTTGATATATAAATAAAAATAAATAAATTCATCATTTAATCAAATCAACAAATCAAATTTGCTAAGATTTAAAAGCTCAAAATTAAAATATTGAAAGTAGGGTTGAATGTAAATCAAAATATTAAAGGTAAGGTTTAATGTATTTAAATCTTGTTATTGTTAATCTCGAATGAAATATTTATTTATTTATGTATTTATCCAATAAGTGAAGACAAATTGAAAATACATATTAAACACCCACAAAATTTAATCTTTGAAAAACATTCTTTGTATTTGTGACATAACCCTATGCGAGTTCATACAAAAACATACACAGTAGAGCTTTAGAGCATGTTTAGTAGGAATTCCTTCTAAAGCCGCTCTCAATAATTTTTTTAGTTAATTTTTCAGTATTTATTATTAAAAAAACGCACAATATCTTGATTGATTTATATATTTTGACATATAATATAATTAGTAAAAAAAAATCTATTAATTATAATAATAATATATTTTTTATTTAATATACAAGAATATTTATATTTTTTTAATTATTACTGTTATTACAAATGTTAACCTTTATAAATTTAAATTCTATAAAAAATTCAATTATATATAAAATAAATAAAATACAAAGAAGAGATAAGAAATACGTATAATAAAAGCTAGAGAATAAAAAAAAAATTTGAGAGATGATGATATATAAAAGTTTACTTTTTTTTTTACATGTGGCAAAAGGTGATTCGCTCGTCCCCAGAGCCACCGTCAACTCATCTCTAGGTCAACACGGAGGAGATAAATCGATCATGTCAAGTTTCAACCCCAAGACCTTATGTGACAATACCTCATATCTTAACCATCACACCATCTAAAAGGGACAAAGTTTACTTTTTACATGATACTTGGTCCCGTGTGTTTGGTCCAATCTGGACACACCAAAAGATCCAGTCTCATATGATGATGGTAATTTCAAGCGCCCGTTTTATCAAAATTCTCTAGCTAATTTTTTTTTTATATTTAATATATTTTATCAAATATAATGTATACATATTAGTCCGTTTTTACTAAATTATATTTTTGTATATAATGTTAATTATTATGTTTTTATTGAATGTTAATAGTTAGAATAAAAAAAATTGTAAAACTCTGATTGAAATGAGGAAAGATATAATAAATAAATAAATAAAAAGATAAAGGATAGAGTCTGACTCAAATCCAACTCTAATCAACAGTCTTTGCACAACTCATATGGCTGCTTGTCTTTCATGCGTAGGGGGCATTGTGCAAGGAGTCAAACGCGAACAGATTCATTGGCATAACACCATGTCTGGCACATTCCATTGCATCCAATTCCATTCCATGTAGGGGGTGTTAAAAATAAATTGAACCTGACGATTCAATCTGAGTCAATTTAAAAAAATTAAATTCGGGTTAAGTATTTTCAAATTCGGATTGGATTCGAATTGAAAAATAAAAAAATTTCATTTTGAGTCAAGTTCGGATTGACTTAAATATAAGATTTTGAATTTTTTTAGAATTAAATTAAATTTTATTTTAAAAAATTAGATATTTTTATATATATTAATATAATGTTTGTATGATAATGATGAAATATTAAGATAAAAATAAAAAATTATAAAAAAATAATTCAAAAAATCATTTTGAATAAGATTTTCAAATTATATGAGTCGGATTCAAGTTGAGATGTTTTGAGTTGAATTTGGGTTCAAGATCAAGTTCGGATTGAGTTAAAAAAAAACTCAATCTGACCCTCCAACCCATCCAAATTGACACCCCTAATTTCATGGACAAAAGAAGTCATAGGATGCCTCGCTGGACAATGTTAAACTAGAGTACCAGAAATGATAATGCTGCCCGTGCTGCACTGCTACTGTTCGCTGGGCGACGACATCCTAGAATTGCAACACCACCTTAATAGAATCACTGATCACCATACCCTTAAAAAATATCTATATATATCTATAATTTAAGCCAATAAACAAATACTAAATTAACTAATAAATATTTTTTAAAAACTTTATATTGAATTTTCAAAAACATTGTTATTATAAAACATAATTTGGAAATTTTCCAAATATTTTAATACAATTTTTCCCATGAAGCTATTAATTACTAATTTGATTAATTTCGATTGTTATGGAATTATGTACTCTTAATTAATGAACAACTAGTTGGTGCTTAAGTAATAAGATAAACGGTCTCCGGTTTAAATTTTGTGCGTATACATGAGTGGATCTTGTGTTCAAACCACTTGACCTTCAAATAGATGCACATATTTATCCTCTTTTTAATCTAATAAAATTGGTGATACTAGAAAATAAAGACAATAAAATACCTTCATCAAATAAAAATGGTAAAGTAATACATATTAACAAACATCAATCGTGGTAATATCGAATTGGAATTAACTCATAATTTCCAACAGCCAAAAAAAAGTAATAAAAAATATTGATTGGAAAAGGAAGCCTTGTCCTTAAGAAAATTGATGACGGAAAGAGAAATGTGAGTCGAATCCAGGCCCGCGAGATCAAATCCCGAAGGTATCAATGCGAGCAGACATGATGACCCTTTTCGTTTGATCTCTGTGCGCCATACCATGCTTCCTTCCTCCTCCAGTCCAGAGCATCGGCTTATTGCGCACAGTTCATCAATCCGTCAAAGAACAAAAACACCAACAAAAAAAACAAAAAACAAAAGCTGGACTGTCGCCGTCGATCAGATAGTTGTAGTCTGATTCATTGTAAGATCGACATGAAAAAAATTCCGAGAAGAGAAATCATCACATCGAGGGCGACTTAAAAAACACTTATAAAAGAAAAGAAAAAAATAAAGAAGAGGCTCAGAAGGATCCATTGGTTCGTTGCTTAATCAGAGAGGAGAGAAGGCTCCGATCTCATATAATAGGTAGGTAATGCACATCACAGCCTCTACTTCGATCTAAAAATGGAAAAGAGGAAGAAGGAAAAAGGAAGCGTACCTGGTTAGAAGAACGGGCGGCGTATGAAGAATGGTTGGAGGTCGACATTAATATAGAGAGAGGGGGCGAGGAACAGACTCAGGATTAGGGTTTACTGTCCAACATCAAATTACAAAAATAGCCACGGGTTTTATTATAATTTCCAATATTTTCAAAATTTTCAGTAATTATCTTTTGAAATAATTAAAACGGTTTAAGATAATAAACACCATATAATTTTCCTTTAAATATTGTGACTTTTCCAATTAACCATGATTTTTTATGTATAAGAGAGCTCTATTTTTTGTTTACGGACATTTAGAAATAATTTTGTATAATCATTTTCTAACATTTCCATTTCGTATCAAAATATATTATAAAGATTTTAAAATCATATATATATCATCTAATTTTTTATTGCCAACTAAACTTTAATTAAAATTTGAAGGGACAGACAGAGATAAAGTATTTTAGAAAAACATAAGCATAATTAATGAAAAAACAACTTGGCTATAAAAACAAAAGATATTTTTTTTACTATTATTATCTAATTGTATCTAAACAAATAAAACAGAAGGCAAAAAACTAGTTCAAATCACCATTGATAATGTTCAAATAGCAAAAAAAAAAAAACAAGTTCACAACCTTCAAATAGTAGAAAAAACGACCAAAGAAAACAGACTTGTACAAACAGTTCAGATTTAAGAAGCTCAGGTATTTGGTATATGGCATTTACAGGGGCCATAGAGCCCAAAGTACATCTCATGTAAGATACAAGCCTGTTGCTCAAGTCTTTGCTTATTGTTTAAGGTTTCTGGTTGTTCAAGAAAAATTCTTGTTGAGCAAGATTAGCACTCCATCTAACGAGGGGAGTGGTTCTTGAGCCAATAGAGATTGTAAGGAGAAATTTGAGTTGTTCTTGAGAAGGAGAGATTTCAAAGAAAAGAGATCTTCTACCTTTATTTTCTAGTTTCTTCTTCTTTCTCTGTTTCATGCGATCATTGCTCACACCTTTGATGGTATTCAGTTACATGTTCAATTCGTCATGATAACATGTCCTGGGTGTTGAAATGTTGTTTTACTATTTTATTTTGGGAAACAAACGTTCAGCATAATCTCATAACACTATCGGGGAGGACAAATCTGTTTTAAGAAAATTACATCGCTACATGACTTAACGTCTTTATTCCTCGAGCAACTCACAAATCCTACTCTGACTTAAGGCCTGCAGTGATATAGTTTCTTTAAAATAAATTCATCCTCTCCAATAGTATTATGAGGTCACATTGGATGTCTATTTTCCAAGATATAATAGTGAAACCACGATCACAATCTAACACATGTTGTTGTGACTTGTGACGAACTTAACATGTACTTGAACCCTATTAGGGGTGTCTGCCAAGTGAAGGAATGCACAACAAAGAGAAAGAAGAAGAAAGGAGAGAATCAAGTGGAACGATCTATTCTCTTTGAAATCTCTCATTGCTCAAAAACTCTTTTTGAAATTTCTCTTTACAATCTCATCCTTGAGCAAGAACCACTCTCCTTATATGAAGTGTCAACCATGCTCAACAAGAAAGCTTTCTTGAGCAACAAGAAACCATCGCTTGAGCCATAAGCAAAGAAGACTTGAGCAACAAGCTTTCTGACCTAGAGCAAGATATTTTTCTTGAGCAACAAATTTTCTCGTTTTCTTGAGCAAATCACTAGCTAATCCAAGTGGAACTGATCGGGCTGCTATGTGCAGTCGCATTCAAACCAGAGCTCACAAGAATGAGAGCTCACAGGAAAGAGCTAAAGCAACAAGCAAACCATAAATCAAATGGACTGTTTCACTCTTAACTATTCATCTTCGTATAAAAATTTAACAAAATACTTCACAAAAATGAAGATCTTGCATACTCATGGCCTTGAGCATCTCTGAGCGCCAGAAGGCATTCTATGATGCCACATTCAGTTAAATATTGATTATAGTTACATAAATACCTTGGGAATCAATGAGCTATTTCTAGACAAGTGAAGTTACTGAGCTTGCATGTTTAAGGATCCAAGTGATGTATTCCCAAGAAAACAATAAGTAATGGAGCATGATCCAGATTTGCACAAACAAGACTACTTGAATTTTCTAATCCAAAAATACTCAAATTATCTTCAAAACTCAAATTACTATTTCCTTAGGCTTAATTTAGTCATTTTCCTGCATATTCAGCAGTCATTACTGCTTTTGATAGCCACAAATGTCAAGGAAAAAAGAAAACTTATCGACTAGTGTTCTTCTACCTCAACCAGGTAATTCAGGTTTTAACCCATCAAACTAGCTACTGTGTTAGTTATCTCCTTGTCTTTATATTTTTCTTATGCATTCTTAACCCTTGACTTCTCCATGACCAGCAGCAACATAAGCCAGCCTGATTTAACTTACTAACTAGAATCTGATAAATGACATCCCCCGGACTTTTTCAGTTGAAACACAATCAATGATTTCAACAGAGTTACATGTTGTCCTAAAGTGAATTAGAAGATGAACATGAGCTTCTTTTTAAACTTTTCATCTATATTTACTCCGGTACTGATATGTACCTTCCTTTTATTCCATGTTTATTTTGCTGAAAGATGATCCTTTGGCATGATTTCCTTTCTTCATGCGATACAGGCCAATAGGATAATTAACTACAAGGCTGCATTCAAACTAAAAGGAACTATGCAACTAGAAAATCCTATTGTAAAGAAGCACTAAATCTAACTAAAATTACAGACAAATCATTCCACAGTTGTGAGGGATGAGCACAATAGAGTTAATAAAGGAAACATATAGCCAATGTACCCCATTTATGGATCATTTGATGCACAACTATCATAGTTGGAAAAAGAGAAGTTTCATGGTGGAAAAAACACTAAACCGGGTAAAAAAGACACCACATTTATTAAAATTTTCTGCTGAATGATCCACATCAGCAGAACTAGCCACATCAGCAAAACTAGTTACGAACTGTGAAGTATCTGAAATTGTATCCTCCGTTGCAGTATTTTACATGGCTAAGAATAATAAGGATGGAACTTGTTGAAAAATTGCACTATAAATAAGTAAATAAATTACTTATATTATATTCACACTTTAAAGACACTACAATATTTTTGAGGATCACTCACAATTTTAGAGAGGAAAAGAAAAGAAAGATGAAGAACAACTTTCAACTTGAAGACTCTATATTTTTATTTTTCGTTGGATGATTGAACATGAATGCAGGGGGGAGTATTTATAGTACTCACCATGCAAGATACATAGTTATCAGAAAATTAAATTCTATCCACAAAGAAATTTTATCCTTATCTATTAGATGAGAGAAATACTCCTAACCACACACATTTTAATTTCTATCTTAAATCCTATCTATTAAATGAGAGAAATACTCAAAACCACACATTCTAATTTCTATCTATTAAATTATATCCATTGAATGAGAAAATTATTCTCATCCATATGTTTTTATTCTTATCCGTTAACGGGTTGGTATTGATCTTCAACACTCCCCCTCAACTCCAACCCTTTGTACTGTGCTGAGTTGATAACGGAACATCTTGAATTTGTTGGCACTCAAGCCTTTTGTGAACACATTTGCAACTTGATCATCTATACTGATTTGTCATCTCAATTTCTCCTTGCAGAACTTTTTCTCTAATAAAATGATAATGCACTTCAACATGCTTAGTTCTTGCATGAAAGATCGGATTTTCCGCCAAACGAATTGCTGATTGATTGTCACAATATACTGGAATTGCATAGTCTACTGGTTGATGTAGATTATTCATTAGTTATATTAATCATGTGCTCTCTTGAGCTGTCATTGCTGCTGCTCGATATTCAGTTTCAGTGGTTGACAATGATACAGTTGGTTGTCTCTTGCTACATCACAAGATTGTTCCAGAACCAAGCTTGAATACATAACCAGTTGTTGATCTTCTTGTGTCACAATCTCCTACATAGTCAGCATCGCAGTAGCCAACTAACTTGCAGTCTTCATTTCTTTTGTACAAAAGGTCATAATCAATTGTGCTCTTTACATATCTTAGTATTCGTCGAGCTGCTTCCAAATGAGGCTTCCTTGGATTTTGCATATACTGACTTATTACAATGATTTCATAAGAAATATCAGGTCAAGTTAAGGTTAAGTAGATGAGACTGCCTACCAATTGTTGATACATAGTTGCATCTTCTAAACTTTTCCCTTCATGTGCACACATTCTGACATTTGGTTCCATATATAGGTGTCGAGATCGGCTTGCATTCGAGCATTCCAAACTTTTTCAACAAGTCTTTGGAATATTTTTGTTGACAAATAAATATTCCATTTTGTGTGCGATCAATCTCTAAACCAAGAAAATACTTAAGTTGCCCAAGTTCTTTCATTTGAAATCGAACTGATAAATTCTCCTTCGTTTGAAGAATTTCTACTTTGTCATCGCCTGTTATGACTAAGTCATCCACATATACTAGTATGATAGCTAATTTTCCTTTATTTGTTTTGATAAATAAGCTAAAATCTACAGATGTTACTAAATAACCACTTTGAGTTAGAAATTCAGCAATTTTACCATACCATGCCCTGGGTGCTTGTTTCAATCTGTAAAATGCTTTCCGTAACTTACACACATATTCAGGATGATATTGGTTCTGAAAACCTATTGGTTAGATCATATAAATTTCCCGTTCCAATTCTCAATGAAGAAAAGCGTTCTTCACACCTATCTGCCATAGATTCCAGTCTTTGTTGGCTGCAAGTGCAAGTAGGATTCGTACAGTTATAAGTTTGGCCACTGGACTAAATGTTTCATCATATGCTAGTTCATACTGTTGAGAGAAGCCACGAGCTACCAATCATGCCTTGTACCTCTCGATTGACCCATCTGGACGACGCTTATTTTGAAAACCCACTTGTAAGAAATGGATTTCACATCTCTTGGTTTTGGTATAAGATCCCAACTTTGATTTTGTTGCAGTGCAACAATCTCTTCTTTCATGCTATCACCCACTCAGGACTTTACGATGCTTCTTCAAACGTCTCGGGCTCTATTGCTTCTTCAACTATGACTGCATTGACATATTTTGGATTTGGCCTTCGTGTTCTTATTGACCTTCGGAGTTGAGATTGTGGAATTAATTCTTCCATTTCACTAGGCCTCTCTTCTTCATTTGGTTGTTGATATATGTCGATTTGCCAAGGACTCTGAGCCACATTGTCATTTGGATCTTCTGATTCATCTGAACTTGATTGAAGTTGAACAGTATACTCTCTCATCTTTTGTTACAATTTATCTTCGAGGTCTTTAGAGTCTGACAACACCTCCTTAACTCGGTTCCACCAAGAAGATGCTTCATCGAACACTATATTTCGTGAAGTGTAACATCTTCTGCTTGTTGGATCGCAACATTTCCACCCTTTTCTTTGGCTATCGTATCCCACAAAGATACATCTAATAGCTTTCTTGTCGAACTTAGTTCATAAGTGATCAAAAACAAATACATAACATACACAACCAAATACTCGAAAGTAGCTAACTGTAGGTTTTATGTTCTATAATTTCTCAAAAGGTGAAATGAATTCTAACCTTGGTTGAGGAAGTTTGTTAATAATAAAAGTTGCAGTTCTCATTGCTTCAGCCCAAAACCGTCCAGGTACATTCTTGTCGTGCAGACTCCGAAAAATTTCTGCAAGATGTCGGTTCTTTCTTTCTGCCACACCATTCTGTTGTAGTGTATTGGCACATGTGCACTGATAGTATATTCGACTTTCTCTTAAGTATTGGGAGAACTCTCTTGAGCTATATTCTCCCCCGTTGTCTGTGCATAGACAACAGATCTTTGTTCCCAATTCTTCTTCGATTGACTATTTAAACTCTTTAAACTTGGAAAATGTATCAGATTTTTCTTTCATAAATAAGATCCAAACATACCTTGAGAAGTCATCAATGAATGTCACCATGTACCACATATCACCGATTGATGGTTGCTTAACGGGTCCGAATACATCATAGTGGACTAACTTTAATGGTTCCTTTGCTTTAAACTTTGACTCTTGATATGGTAATTGGTGTGCTTTACCATATTGACATCCCACACAGCACATACCATGTATGTTCGTATGTCTAGTTGAGGAAGTCCCTTAAGCATCAACTTATTCATCATCATGTTTAACTTGGAATAGTTAACATGACCTAATCTCATATGCCATATGTCTGATGTTTCACTTTTCCTTGTCTTGTCTATATATGCAAACTCTGCTGACATCACGTAGACCGACTCTAGTTGTTGCCCCTCTATTGTCGGTGTTTCTGATATTTTGAGATTTCGATATACCTTTACATCTTCAGGCCCAAATAGAACATAGTGACCTGATAATGTTAGTTGAGCCACAAATAATAAATTTTTCTTCATTCCTGGGACATGATAGACATCTTGAAGTGACACCTGGTTAGAATTATATCGGGGCGTAATTATTGTCTTACCAATGTGAGTTATTGGTAACCTTGAGTTGTTGGTTGTCACCACCATACGAGCTCCCTTATATTCAGACAAGTTTTGTAATTTTTCTTTATCACCTATCATGTGATTTGAGCAGCCTGAATCTACGATCCAATCATTTTTGTAGTTAATCTTGTTTGACATTATTGTAAAAGCTACTTCATTTTCCTCTGTAGCGAACAAGGCTTCAGCATCCCAGTCATCTTTGCTATTCTCCTTAGGATTGGAGGTAGCAGTATTACTCTGAACAAACTTTTTCTTGGCCAGAAATCTTTTGCCATGTGGCCCACCTTCCCACAGTTGTAACACTTGCCAATAAACATTCTATTATTGACATGATTATGTGGGGCTCTCCTTGGACGATGAACTTCATTTCCTTGATAATTTTTTACTTTGTCACCATCCTTTTTAAATCCATCACCAACATGTCGTTTGAAGTTGTGATGTGCGTAGGTTTTATACACTTGTTTAGCATGTTTTGACGCACATTCATATATTTTATGCATGCTTTATCTATGCATTTTCATACTTCTTGCATTAGTTTTAGCATATTTACTCTTCTTTGTTCGGAGATATGCTCTTGTGTATTTTTTGTCTATAGTTGTCAAATTTGGAGAGGAAATGATGTTCATGGCGAATCTAATCAACAAACGAAGGAAGCCAGTGCCAGTCATGTGTGTCGCACGGTCATGGAACAGGAAGGAAAATTATCTTGGCCGTGTGGAGCAGACCGGGTGTGTAGCATCAGCAGAAGAAGGGGGCTGACAAGGTCGTGTGGTTTCACACGGTCGTGTCACTTTTGAAGCAGAATCAGAACACTACCGTATAGATCTACACGACCGTGCAACATTTCCAGAGGCCAAGCATTGTCAGGTCATGTGTGCCACACGGCCGTGCAACATTTCCAGAGGCCAAGATTGGCACGATCGTGTGTGCCACACGGCCGTGTGAGCCGTCCAGAGACGAAGCATGGCACGCCCGTGTGAATCTCACACGGTCGTGTGACTCTAGCCGAGAGCTAAGCAGCCGAGGCCGTGTGAGGTCCACACAGCCGTGACACGGGTCGTGTGGCGCCCAAATCCCCTGCTCTATATAAAGGGGTTCTTCCTCTTTGAAAGGGGGAAGGCTTTCCCTTTGGAGGGATTTAATATGGAGGCTTTTCTCCATCTTTTGGGTGTTAATCTGGTGATCTAAAGAGGTTTCCATTCCCGATTCGACTCCGGTAGCAAGGATTGGTTCCGAAGATTACTCGTCGTCTCTAGATAAGCATTTCTTTTCTATCTTCTTGATTTGGATCGAAATGTTTACGATCTTCTTGTCTTCGGATCTTTTCCTTTGTTTCATGGAGTAGATTTTCTTGTTCTAAGATAGAGGGAGTATTTGTGATATGAATTGATATAAGATTTCAAGGATTTGTCAACTTCTTGTTTCAATGATGTTGTTATATTTTGTATCAATTCAATCTTGTATGGATTGTTGTGTTTGGATCTAATTACCATTCTTGATTGGATGTTTGTATTACTTGTGGATCTTGTAGAGGAATTCTCTAGATTGTATGACCAAGCAGGCCCGGCTGAAGGCATAGGCCAATAAGGCCTATGCCTAGAGCCTTAATATAATTGGGGCCCATTAATATTAGATTTAAAAAAAATATATTTAATAATTAAAATTTAATTTTAATTAAAAGTGGGTGTTTCATTTCAAGGCTGCTTCGATTTCCGTGCAGGTGTGCACAGTGATATTTAATGTATCGCCGCCGCATCTATTTTTTGTTGTGCACATTGCAAAGCATGCTGCCGCTTCGATTTCCATGCAGCATGCACTGTACAACCTACAACCACCTATTCAAATTTCAAACTTCAATTAATTATATAATTCTCATATAATTCTATATAAAACCACTACAAAACGTTTTCATTCTATAAGTCTCGTACTCTCAAGTCTCATCCTGCTCATATTTTCATCCTTTAAGTTTCATCCTTTGTAATCTGTATTTTTTGTCTCTTATCATCTCGACGGGGATTTGATACTGAATACAACAAAACACTCTTCGCATTCCTTAATCGTCAGGTAATATTTTTTTAATTTTTTCTTCATTCTTGAAATGTTCTTTATTGTTCTGTATGAATAATAAATTACTGATGTCTTGATGAAATGGATCCAAATATGAAATATGGTTGGGAAATAGATTATTAGCAGTTGTATGAAAAATTTTTTTCTCATTTTTCCTCTCTCGCAAACAAATTACTATTTATGCACTTATCTCATTTATTATATATTTGTTAAGTATAATTTATTATAAAATATAAACGGCTTAAATTAACTGATTCAAATCAAATTTAATATTTTATATTTTTTATTATATTTGTGCAGGTATTAAAATTACACGGCGTAAATCAGATTTTATTGTTCATTTAATTCTAAGTAATTTTATTTTGATAAAATAATAGAGACTTATATTTTCTTTTCTAATATTATTTTAATATAAATATGTCTATGAAAAAATATGATTCTGGATATATGAAACGTATGAAACAAAAAGAAAAATAGAAGAATTTATTCAATCTCAAAAAGGCATAAATTTATTATTAATAATCAAAATCAAAACTCAGAAAATAATATAATTGAAAATTTAAATGAAAAACTAATTGAATTTTCGCCGGAAGATAATACTTTAGGACAAAAAGAAATCTATCAAGAACTTTCTAGTGATCACACAACAAATTCATCAAATGTTAATATTAATATTAATGAATAAAATAATTATAATTTAGAAGAAGAAAAAGACGACTTAATAAATCATGAAAATAATTTTTTTAATAATATTGATGAAACTATTATTTAAAATATATATGATCCAGCACAATGGAAAAATATAAATACAAATTTAATAGATTTATTAGTTGAAAAGGTTCAATTAGAGAAATTAATATTTCCTTTCTAAATGATGAAAATTCTAGACATTTTTCTATGATTCATTACATTCGAAAATTACCAAATGGAGAAAAACATGATAGAAAATGGTTAATATATTCAAAAGAATTAGATAAAGTATTTTGTTTTTGTTGTAAATTATTTAGTCAAAAATCAATTACAATTCAATTAGCAAACGAAGGGTGTCGTGATTGGAAAAATCTTAGTGCCAAGCTTAAAAGTCATGAAACAAGTCGTGAACATATTATAAATATGAATATTTTGTTTGATATTGAAATGAGATTGCTTAAAAATAAAACCATTGATCAAAATTTACAAGAAAAAATAAATAAGGAAAAAGAACATTGGAAGAATGTATTAATAAGAATTATTGCTATAGTTAAAAATCTTGTAAAAAATAATTTGGCATTCATCAATCTTCTTCTTCTTGCTGGATACTCCATGGGAATAAATCAATATTTTTTTTCGCTACATATACATATAAAATATATAAAAGTAAAAGTTTATACATAAAATCAAGAAAATATTTTAAATATACTTTCTTGATTTTAGAATCCGATATTGTTTTGTTCTTCCGCTAATACAATATAGAACAAATACGAAAAAGGAACTTTCATTTCCAGTCTACCATTAGCATTCCGTGGCACAAATGAGAAAATTTATCAAGATAACAATGGAAATTTTTTAGGTTTAATTGAAATGATAGCAGAATTTGATCCTATAATACAAGAGCACTTTAAACGTATTCAAAATGGTAAAATTCATAATCATTATCTTGGTCATAATATACAAAATGAGTTAATAAATATATTAGGAAAAGAAGTAAATAATATTATAATTAAAAAATAAAAGAAGCAAAATACTTTTCAGTTATACTTGATTGTACTCCTGATGTAAGTCATCAAGAACAAATGTCTCTTATATTAAGATGTGTAGATATCTCAACAAGTCCAATCAAAATAGAAGAATATTTTATAGAACTTTTAAAAGTAGATGATACATCAGGAAAATTAAGGTCTTTTTGATACGCTTATTAATATAATAAAGAAAATTGAACTGGATGTGAATGACATAAGAGGCCAAGGATAGGATAATGGAGCTAATATGAAAGGTAAACAACAAGGTGTACAAAAGAGATTGTTAGATATAAATTCTAGGGTTTTTTATACACCATGTGGTTGTCATAGTCTTAATTTAGTACTATGTGATATGGCTAATTCTTGTCCTAGTGCTATAACATTTTTTGGTGTGATACAACGTATTTACTCATTATTTTCTTCTTCTACAAAGAGTTGGAAAATTTTACAATACCATGTTTCTAATTTAACTCTTAAACCATTATCACAAACACGTTGGGAAAGTCATCTTGAAAGCGTTAAAGCAATAAAATATCAAGCTCCACAGATAAAAGAAGCTTTATATAAACTTGCAGAAACTAGTGATGATCCTAAAACAAAAAGTGAAGCAAATTCTTTAGCAATATATGAGTTTGAAAATTTTAAATTTCTATTAGGTATGGTTATTTGGTATGATATATTATTTGCAGTTAATACTGTTAGTAAATTTTTACAATATAAAGATATGAACATTGCTATTGCATTAGATCAGTTAAAAGGTCTTGTTTCTTTTTTTTTAATGATTATAGAGAAAATGGATTTATATCTGCTATGATTTCTGCTAAAGAGATTACAAATGAAATGAATATAGAACTAAAATTTCGTGAAAAACGTGTAATTAGAAGAAATAAACGATTTGATGAGAATAAAATTAATGAAGTGAAGCTTTCACTTGAAGAATCTTTTAAAATTAATTACTTTAATTATATTATTGACCATGCCATTTCTTCACTTCAAAGTAGATTTGAACAATTTAAAATATATGAAGATAATTTTAATTTTTTATATGATGTAGAAAAGTTAAAATTGCTTGATGATGAGTTTTTCAAAATAAAGTGTTTAAATCTTGAAAACTTTTTAAAACATGACATGTTATCTGATATTGATGGTTTAGATTTATTTTTAGAATTAAAAGTTTTAAGAGAAATATTAAATCCAGAATTAAAAACCGCACTTGAGGTATTGAACCTTATAAAAAAATTAAATTCTTTTCCAAATGTATGGATAGCTTATAGAATATTATTAACTATAGCTGTTAGTGTAGCTTCAGCAGAAAGAAGTTTTTCAAAATTAAAATTAATAAAGTCTTATTTACGTTCAACAATGTCTCAAGAAAGATTAAATAATCTAGCAATTTTATCAATTGAAAAAAAATATTATCAAAACTCGAATATAAAGATTTAATTACTAATTTTGCATCTCAAAAATTTAGAAAACTAAATTTTACATAAAAAACTATTTTAAATTAATAGTTTATTTAAAAAAAAAATTAAACCCACCATTGTCGATCCCAAGTCCGAATGAAAAAGGGTGAGGGAAATTTTTTTTTAAAAAAAAAATATTAAAGGCCTAAATATTTTTTTTTTGGCCTAGGGCCTCATTGAACCTTGAGACGACCTTGTGACCAAGGGACGTCGTGACAGGGTTACCCCATTAACGAACATCTTGGAGATCACCTTGAAGGGTGAAGCAAGAATCTACAAAGAAGTGGGATAGATAGATGAGTTGTTCCCTATATCTTGATGTGAATTGATTAGTGATGTGTTTCTATATTGTATGACCGAGAGGCGTCGTGACAGGGGCTGCCCCACTAATGGACTTCATAGGAATTATGACTATTTAATTGATTAAGGTGTAGATATAAGTCCCTTGCTGGTGTTTTCTGCAAGAGATAACCAGCGACTTCTTACAAATGCATGACAATTGAGGATAAAATTAGTAAAATCATATTACATTGATAAGTATAAAAAAAAAACCAAATCTCCTAGAACTTTCATAAAACCTAGTTTCTGCATTACTTTTTTATTTCTATTTTCTAGTTACTTCTTAGTACGTGTAATTCCTAGTTGATTGTTTAACTGATTCGCTTTGAGATATCTTTAGTGGTTATAACCAATCCCTGTGGATACGATATCTTTTTATTACTGACGACGAAACCGTGCACTTGCGGTTGAGTAACAAGTTGCCCTTACTTTTATTGGTGTAGAGCGCTTCCTCCTCACCCTTTAGTGAGACTTATCCTATTTGCTTAGCCATAGCTTCTTGGCCTGCAAGTAAATTTTCAAACTCAAGAAGCGATGGTTGTGTTGATCATCCTTGTATAGCAGCAACAAATCCTCGATATTTTGGTTTCAAATCATGGATAATTATTGTCTTTATCCTGGTTTCCCCAATAGGAGCTGCTGGATCTAATTCTAAAATTTCACGACATATCGACTTTACCTTGTGGAAGTATTGGGCAATCATTTTGTCATGTTACCTTATTGCTAGTAGCACATTCTCCAGGAGTTGCAATCTTGCATCATTCTTCTTTGAAAAGAGTGTAGCAAAGGTATCCCATACTTCCTTTGGTGTTTTGGCATCTCGGATGTGCTCCAACATTTCTTCTTCAATTGTGATTTTTAAAGCAAACATTGCTTTACTTGCTTTGATCCTCCATTTTCACAAGATGCCATTAGCATCTTCTGTTGGTTGCATGGCTTCACTACCACTAACAACCTCCCAAAAATCTTGACCTTGTAGGTATGACTCCATATATGTTGTCCACGTGTTGTAGTTTTTGTTGTTGAGCTTCTTGACTCCTCCTACTACTTGAAGGTCGCCCATCGTGTCGGAAAGATTTTGATTATACCGAACAAATTTGATTAACAACCTTGTACAATATAAACCTTCTCACGATTCAAGATAAATCCACCAAGAACAATCCTTGATCGTTCAGCTCTGATACCAATTGTTAAAACATTGGACTATAAACAAGTAAATAAATTACTTGTATTATATTTACATTTCAAAGACACTACAACACTTTTGAGGATCACTCACAATTTTAGAGAGGAAAAGAAAATGAAGATAAAGAGCAACTTTCAACTTGAAGACTCTATATTTTTATTTTTCGTTGGATGATCGAACATGAATGCAAGGGAGAGTATTTATAGTACTCACCGTACAAGATACAACATATGATCCTGTCCGAACGCTGAATCAACGGACGCTGGGCACGTGGCGCTCTCCGAATGGCTGACGTAGATCTTAGACCGGTCGTACGGACCTCCGGCGAACCTACAAGGAAGTCGGGCCGGGATGGGGTTCCCGGCGACGACCCTCCGACGCTCAAGTCAGGTAAGTGGACAACAAAAAAGTGACTCTCAATATCAGAGAACGCGTACCTCCGGTGAAGGGTGAGGACCCTTTATATAGAGCTGTGAAGAGGCTCGGGCACACATACCGATGTGCATACGTGTCCTCTGTCCATACCTCGGTATAGGTTTGTCAGAAGAGCTTACCTGACACCATACTGCTACAGTCCGAGCACGTCTATGATGGGACAGCGGGATCCTCTGTTGTAAGATCTTACGTATGGCCTGGTCGTTGAACATACCCGCTGTCAGGAGATGTTCCCTTGTCCCTTTGTCTCTTCTCACCCCATGCCGAGCGTCCGTCCGGTCGGCCGTCCTCTCACGTCCGGCCGGTCGTATGTGCTGGTCCGCTCGGGAGATTCCTGGTCGTGTGCTCTACCGACTGTTCACAGTTGCCTTCGGTCGAGTGGGCTCCTCGGTCGGCCCGGTGACCCTGTTCCCCATGAGCATCGGAGACCCGACTCCCCGTCGGGTTGTTTGTGGTTCCGCTCGGACCCCGCTCGTCCGACCGGTCTCCCCTTATCCAGTCGACCGTTTGACCCTTTGACTTCCACGTGGCTTTGACTTCCCTCGAAGGGGGGTCCCTGTTCTTACCACCGGATCAACATAGTTACCAGAAAATTAAATTCTATCCACAAAGAAATTTTATCCCTATCTATTAGATGAGAGAAATACTTCCAACCACACATATTTTAATTTCTATCTTAAATCCTATCTATTAAATGAGAGAAATACTCTAAACCACACATTCTAATTTCTATCTATTAAATTCTATCAATTGAATGAGAAAATTATTCTCATCCATATGTTTTTATTCTTATCAGTTAACGGGTTGGTATTGATCTTCAACACTTGCAAGAGTTAGAACAAAAATATAATAATAACGTATTCCACATGTTAAAGCATAAAAGGTATCAAACTATCCCTTAGAGCATCTCCAATGGGGGATATTTAGAGGGAATATTTCTCCAAATATTTCTCCTCTCAAATATCCCCCATTGAAGAGGATATTTTTGGGATGATTAGAAATCACTGGCACAAGTTTGTATCGGGTGATTTCACTTTTGTGGGCTACCAAAAGGTGGGCTACGATTTTTTTAATTTAATTAATATTTTTGGACCTTTTTGGAGACCAAAAAAAAAATCAAAATCGAACGTTAATCAACGTTCATTTTTTCCCAACATTGGGCAACACTCATTTTCCCCCTATATATACATCGTTTCTTTCATCTATTTCATCAATTCCACACTCATTACATACCTAAAATTTAGAGAGAAATGGATAAAAATTCCAGTCATTATTTTAGGGATTTGTCCAACCCTCCAAATATCAACGAAAATTATAGTGAATAAAGTTCTCGAGGTCGTCATAATTTCCTCAATCCTTAATTTCCAAATATCCCCCTCTTTCAAATTCCCGAAAACATAACGTCATACAATATCAGACCCGGTGAAGTGTTATTCATGATGATAGTGCGCAATCAATTTAAAGTACTAAATTCGTGCAAGATTATTATAGGAATACACAAAGAAAAAGGTCAATTAACAGAGATCGTGCAGCTGGACACACTCAACCTATATCAATGATTATTTCTTTGCTGAGCTGGTATATACTGATGACATGTTCCGACAATGATTCTGAATAAGAAAGAGTTGCTTTTACGCATAGTCACTAATTTGAAAAATCATCCTAGTGGATATTTTAAATGGAGGGAAATGCGACCAGGAGAAAAGGTCAATCGTCACTTTAGAAATGTACGACGGCTATCCGTCAACTAGCTTATAGAGGTTCCACCGACCAATTGGACGAGTACCTGTGGATGGGTGAAACAACTGCCCTCGAATGCTTGTCCAACTTTGGTCAATATGTGATACAAATATATAGAGGTGAGTACTTAAGAAAACCCAATGCAACTGACATCACTAGTTTGCTTGAAATGCATGAACAAAGGCACGATTTCTCTGAGATGTTAGGAAGTCTTGATTGCATGCATTGGGCCTGGAAAAATTGTCTAATCACGTTGAGGGCACAGTACACATGAGGCGATCATGGCTATCCAACAATTATGTTTGAGGCGGTCGCATCTGCTCCTATTTTTAATGATGTCTTGAAAGTAAGTGCACCGGAGGTTAATTTTATTGTGAACGATGCATAATATACAAAAATGTACTATCTAACATATGGTATATATTCGAAATGGGTTACTTTCGTCAAGAGTTTTTCCTGCCCTTGGGATCTGAAAAGAATGAAATTTAAGGAAAGACGAGAGGTTGCAAGAAAAGATGTTGAGCGCGCAATTGGAGTGCTCCAAGCTCGTTGGACAATTATAAGAGGTCCAGGGCGACATTAGTTTATGGATAAATGTAAAGAAATCATGTATACGTGCATTATTTTACACAATATTATTGTGAAGGACGTGGGTCATGCAATATTGATTTGGGATTGTGAAGAACATGATACTATCACAATTAAACATGGCTTAACCACCAAATTTACTTAATACATTCAAATTCCGAATTACGTGATATTCAAGTGCATCATCAACTTCACCACGATTTGGTTGAATACATCTGGGAAACATATCATCATAATAAATGAATAATTAATTTATCTATGAAATATTTAGTTATTTCATTTTTCGAATTCGTAAAACATTTGTATTCATATGTTATATTATTTTTTTTAAAAATTGTACTCCTGTATTGTAATGTTTCTGTTTAAATAAAAATTAATATTAAAATAAATATTAAATAAAAAATATTTATGTATAAATGGTAGAGGAAATATAAAAGTAGATATAAATTAATAAAACTATAGTGGAACCATAAATATTTAGTTGGTGACATATTTAATTGTGGAATTTGAGATATTTGGTAGGTGGAACTATAAATATTTGGTTGAGAGGATATTTGATTGTGAGATTTAGAGCGTGTTTGGTTCAAATTATCATGTATAACCTTAATTATGTGATTACCAAGTAATCATATAACTAAGGTTATGAGGAATAAAATATAACCAAGGGCGTGTTTGGTTCGGGGTTATCGCTGATAACCTTAGTTGGTTATCAAAGATAATCTTGTTTGGTTTAAGTAATTAGTGATTTCTGGTGATACAACATTCCCGCCACATCAGCAAGTAGGGAATAGAACCAGGAATCACAAAATCTTGAAAATCTTAGGTTTTCTACGATTCCGGGGTTATCAATATTTTTTCTCAAAATTACCCTTCGAATCACATGGGGCTTTCCTCAAGGCCAGCGCCCTTACCGCAGATTATTCGCGCGGCACCGAACTCCCCCGCAACGTGCCCTAGCTTCCCCCCGCGGCGCCGAACTCCTTCCCAAGTCTTCATCGCGCGGCCTCCCTCACCCCCGAGCCTTCACCTTGCGCCGGCGGACTCTCCTCCTCAACGGAACTCCTTCCTTCCCACTCCCTCTCGTGAGATCCCACACCCTCGCCGACCTCTTATCCTTCGTTGACAGAGCTTGTCCAGTGGATGTTCTTCCTTTTGAATCGTCGACCGTGGCCCTTCTCCACCGATCTCGCTTCTTCGCCGGCGCAAAGCCACCATAGCCAACTGCTAGGGACCAACATCTATTGCTGTGGGTCGTCACCGGAGCAGTGGCGACGCCGTTTTTCCCCTCCAAGCCCGAACCCTAGCTTCGATTTCTCGTCGCCATCCCTACGGGTTCCAACCGAATTGAAGAAGTCGAAGCCAAGCATATGTCTTTGCTTCTTCATGGAGTTTTCCTGGTTTTCTGCTTCGGATTTAGGAGGTCTTCAAATGGTTTTTGATGTTGCTTTACTTCAATTTAGTGGGATTTTGAACAGGTGTTGAGTTTTTTTTGTATTAAGTTGATGAACGGTTTGAAGGAGTTGATGATGTGAATAGGTGTTGGGTACATGAGGACCAAGTGGTTCTCCGCTTACCATCGTGCAGCCGCCGTGGAAGAAGCCGAAGCCAAGGACAACTCCGCCGAGGAAGCGACGACGGCGGCAATAGAGGTGGTGGGCTCGTCGTGGACGACGGTGCCAGCGAGGCCAAAGTCGGGGGATAAGTTTCTCACCGAACTTGCTTTGGCCTTGCAAAAAATAAATACTTATTTTTTTTAATATATTTTTGGATTTTATTTTGAGTGAAATAATAACGTGAGAGTTAATATTTTTCCTTATTATCTTAGATTTTATATAAATGCTTAATATTAAGAAAATGAAAGACTTTGAACGAAATTTAATCGATCTAAATGTATAAGGTTGATAATATATGCAACTACTATTTATTAAGCTCTAAAAAAAAGCTCTTCTTTTTTAATAATATTTTCAACAACTATTTAAACCAGGGGTAATATAGTAAATGTCAAGTTAGATTATACCATTACCTAGTTGAACCAAACAAGGTTAAGATTATGTTTTGTTCTCCCATAATCTTGATTATGTGATTACCTGGTAATCACATAACCAAAGTTATGTATGATAACTTGAACCAAACGCACCAAGGTTATTTGGTTTAACCTAAGTAATGCAACAAAAACTTGTTTGTTTGAATGTTTTAATGAATAACATAATTTAATATTTTAGTTACAAAATCAATCATATATATTATTATTATTATTATTATTTACACTCTACGTTTTTTTTGTTTTATTGACGTTTTTTATTTTTTAAAGTTCTTTTTTTATTTGTTTAAGTTTTTTTTTTTTTATGTTTTTTAATATTTTTTTACGTTTTTTGTTTTTTATGTTTGTTCTATTTTTATGTTTTTTTATTTTTAAATTTTTCCAATTTTTTATTATGTTTTACGTTTTTTTTATTTTTATTTTTTATGGGTTTTTAATTTTTTTATTATTTTATTAATTTTTTAGATTTTTTCTATTTTTACGTTTTTTCCCTTTTTTTAAGTTTTTTTTTATTTTTTATTTTAAAATTTTCCTTTACCGTTTTCTTTTTTATTACATTTTTTAAATATTCGAGGGTATTTGGGTAAAAAAAATTTGGAATTAAGAAAAATCTCAGGGGGCGTCTGGTTTACATTTTTTAGTTCTTTATTTTCATTTTTTTTTTGAAAAAATGAAAAAAAACGTTAGATTTATATTTTCCACATTTATTTTTAATAAAAAGAGAGCATTTTCTAAGAAAACGAAAAACGTGGACAAATCATTTTCTGAAAAATGAGAAAATACGATTTTCTAGAAAATGAAATGAAAATACAAACAAACCAAACACACCCTTAATTTTTCTATTTTGGATTGCATGCTCATTTTACTAACATGTAGGCATGAAATATTACTCTGAAATTATCTATTACTTAAATCAAATATGATTTTTGTTGAATAGATAATCAAGATTATAAAGATAATTCTCAATCAACACACTCTTAAGATATTTAAAAAGTATGATATTTAATTGATGTTGTGAAAGTGAGATTATAAATATTTGGAAGAAATATTTAACGTTATGACGGATGCTGTCATAAATAAGCGCTCGTAAACCCGACTTGCAGAGTTGACTTGAATAATATCGCAGAAATGGACAAGAAATCAACAGATTACAGATCTCGTGAAACTAGCGGCAAAAAATAGCAACCTGGGACGAGATCTGCACGACTCAATCGATAATAAAGGGATCCCAAAGGAAGAGCGATTTACCTTCGATTCTTCCTAAATTGCATGCGGCAGATTTCCTCCATCAGCATCATCAACAATCCGATCCTCCCTGCCTCCATGGTCAAACAAAACCTTACTAAATCAAGAAGTCCTTATTCCAATCTCCATACAGCTTCTCCTCGTCCACATAATCCACTCTTTTGAAATTCGCACTTAGCTAGTAGAATGAGCTCAATGGCGGCCTCAATTCTTCAATATCATCCACCATCGTGATCCTTCGTTTACTTAAGAACCATCTGCGAGTTTCCATCGTTCTCGAGAAAAATCAAAGATCACTTTCTTGTTATCAAAGAAATGCGAAAAACCATATCGAAATTCCTAGAGATAATCTTAAACTGGGTTTTGAGGCACATGGGCCTCAACTGGACCTGCTCAAAAGGCCTGCACAAACGTATTATTATTATTGTTATTTATCCAACATTAATCCGATAACACCAAATTTGAAATGAACTATTCGAGTTCCATGGAAGTTTTTTATCAACTATCAGAGTAAATCTGGAATCATTCCTGATGAGTGATCTAGAACTCCAGTATTTTGTAGTTATGCAATCGATTTGGAGAAAAAAAATTCTATAAATGTGTTTAAGTTGGGTATCAAATATATGAAGACTTGAATGGCAACTTCGGCACTCTTATGTTGTATTGTACACATTTACCCAAGACATTAGTTTTCACTCCATATGAATGATTCACCATTTATAATTAATTATTCAGCAAATAACATCGTTTGTATCGTTTTCATATTTAGAGAATTCACATCACTTTCAAGCGTGACTAAGTCTCTTAGTAATAAAACTATGTGTAAAAAGAAACATCTCTTTTTGTATTTTACTTGTTTGTTTCCATCAACTGATCGAGTGCGACATGCTATTTTGATGTGAATTGCAATTTTAAAAAATAAAAATGATCGCGATTGACCTCTTTTGATGTGTATTTTTCTTTGTTCTTTTGCAAATCTCATAGTTAGATAACTCACTTGTAATAAGTTATATGTCTTCTTACTTAATGCCACATAGAGAAGAATTATTCTGATTGCTTCTTAGATCTCATCGAGGCTTTGTAGACGCGAACAAAGAATTCGAACAAATGAGTCGCCTTATGCTTTGTCCAATGGGGTGTTTTCTTGTGCGTTTTGGAAATACATTGTTCCCTTCCATGCAACACTGAAGGAAGTTTAGCCAGTTATCCATCATTAATTTTTTTTTTATAATCGTATCTAAATCTTTACGAACCCAACTAATTTTAGAGGTAGACGGTCTTCCACTGATTCGTCCATTGTCTTAGTAATTTGGAGGATTTAGGATTTACGGTATACGTCGCAAAAGGTGAAATCATTCGCCCCCAGTATTTCCATCGCACCCGACTCAAGGTCATCACGAGAGATTTACGGTATACGTGATTTGCGTGGCTGTGATTTAGGGATTGAGTTAATATCAAATTTTAAACTAAGTGTGCACGTACTGTGTGAGATCTTGATGAATAGCGTTTTGTGTGTAATTATAATTATTAATTAATCCCCTTCAACTAACATTTCTATGGGTAATATTAATATAAAGTCTTCGATGAAAGCATTATTAGCCGGTCGACATTATTGTCTAGGTTTGGTGTACTCCACTGAATTTAACATCAATTAATATAATTTATTGTTTTAAATTATAGATGGAATTGTAGAATTTTCGCTGTGCAATTTAGAAGTCTTCTTTAAAATTTTAAAATATAGAAAAATTGTGTGTTTTAAAATTTTTTAGAGTTCTAGGAAGAATATTAATTTGGGGAAAAAATGAAAAGGACATTCCTTTTTATTAAAATGGTCAAAGAGGTATTATTTTACTTATCGACACAATTTGTAGCAACGATCATTCATAATCACTATAACATTTACATTTTAATTTTGATTGATATTAATAAATTGTTGCAGCACTTCAAATAACAAAGATAATACTATGTCATAGCAACTTAGCAAGTATAACTCTTATAATATGAATGTTTGGTAATACCAATTAAAATTTATAGCAACTAAGAATCATAATTGCTGTGGTTTATTTCTATTCAATGTTAGTTTATACTATATCATAGCACCTGAGATTAAATACGAAATCATAACTATTATAATTATATAATGATCATGTCAAAAATAATGAACATAGTTGGCTGAAAATGTAGCCTTAATGCTAATCAAATACAGACTCCTCGCTATTTTACATATCAAAATGAGCGCTAGTGACTAGGTTATGGAAGGGGTCTTAGCATTGGCCCTTCAATATTTAAATCAGTGATCGATTTAAGGACGGCGGACAATAAACAGTAATGAATGAGCATGTAAAATTATGTAGCATTACATACCTCCACTTATAGATGAAGACCCCTTTTCATATTATCCTATGGTGTTTGTGCATGATTCTCAAAGCATCTCCCATAAATGTTAGATCATAAAGAGACTCTTACACCTTTTTCAAAATGGACCCGCAATTTCTACGATTGACATGATGGAAGCTTTAAATGTGTAAATTACATGTAAAATATTCTCTATCATTCGCGGTACAAAATGTCAAAAAGGCATACAAGGTCAATGGGCTTAATAGACTATTTTTGCCAACCAATCAAGTCACTGATATAGTCCGACCGACCATCCCTCATGAGAGAGGTACCCAATTAGCTTTTATGAATACGGTCGGCGACTCACCCTTCACTCGACTTCTTTAGTTGGATCAAGCATCCTGTGTGTTCGATTAGACCATAAGTTTAATTGGCTGGAGTACTTGATCAAACTAGTCAATACTTGGCTTCAAGCTTTGTCCATGCGTAAAGAGATTGGGACTCAAAGCTCGACCGACATAAGGGTCTGGTCAGGTGAGCTCTCGATCCTAATGATGAATATACTGTAATTTAAAATGTCGACTATTTTGGACTTTGACCGCTAACTTAATCGACTTCTTGGACTTTGAATAAACTTTAGAGGGTCATCTGAACTACCGTATCACATAACATATATGATGTGGTAATTGCCCCCTCGAGGTGTTGGTTGAGGCATGAGGTGTTGCCATATGAAATATTGAGGTTGAAACTCAATGTGTTTGAGCATGCCCTTTCCTATGCCTTAGCCACTTGCATGAATGACTTGTAGTCACCGGTAATTTACTTCTTCCGTGTTGGCCTAGAGATGGATTGACATAGCTAGTAGTCATCCATGATTTACCTCCTCTATGTTGGGTTAAAGATGGATTGATAGAGATACTCAGATGAACGAATCATTTTTTGCCACGTGTATGTATGATGTAGTAATTGTTATAATAATGTATAAAAAATTATTTAAAAGTAAAAAGTGTATCTTGGACGATTAAAAAAAAATACAAAGATATATAAAGCTCTATATAATAATAAAAAACATCTCTAAACCCTCTTTAAACTGCTCTCGATAAATAAAAATTCGTTCCTTTAAACTTTAAAAAACAAGAAAAAAGGGGAAAAAACTTAAAACACTATATTCTCTGCCCTTCAAAAATTTCAATCTCATTTTCCACGCGAAGTGTTCATGCTGACCTTCTGCCCTCAATGAAGGAGACATCTGAAGAACTGCAGCTCACTAATTCATGCTTTTCCACTTTAGTTTCTATTTGATTAGTCGGATAGATTATAAGATTATACATCAAGGGCTGGAAATGAGTAATGAAAGAGAGCAGCTTTTGACTTTTTGGGAACTCATAGCCTTTTAGCTCCATAGCTAAGGATCATAGAAACTATAATGATGTAGATTACTATAGAATCTATGAAGATGAGTGTTGACTATGACTCCACACCCACTTTTCCCTTGATATCATTCCATTTAATCATTCACACCAACAGTTTGTAGACATGTGAGAAAATAGAAGATGATCTAGAAATGAAGACGATATGATGCAGTCAACATTCAAAGTATACTGTAAAGAGGTGGATGATTGGACAAAAAATTCAGATTTCATTTTCATGATAATGTTCTTGATACAAAAGTCATATTCATATTCTGAATATTTATAGTCTAGATTTGTCAAGGATTTTTTTGTTCCATATAAATATCTCACACATATTTGATAATCGCATTCGATTAAATTGAGTTCGACTTAAATTCAATACAAACTAAGCTTTACATCCCTAAGGTGACAGCAACTCCAAGAGAAATTCCAAACGGAAGAAGGCAACACCTCAGTTATAGAGTATGTCTTTGCTTTGATCCCTAAACTAAGTAATTAAATAAATAAATATGATTAGGCAATTAAACAAACGACTAATCAATAAACAGAGCAGCTAGTAAATGTCATCCACGCCCTTCTTCCCTCGCCTTAAAAGAAATCCCTTCCCACGCCTCCCCTTTCTCCTTACTCGAGACCTTCGCCTGCAACAAACAAAAGCAGAGGAGAATTTTTGAGTGAAGTGTTGTTGATCGATATAGAGAAGCGTGTATCAGCTATGTCAAATATCACAGGAGACGGTGGAAGCTTCTGTTCCGGGAACAAGTCAGCCGGAGAAGATGACGCCCACAAGCAAAGCTACATGCTGTATAACCCGGCGGCGGCGGTCGCCGATGCAAGCGCTGATGTCTCTGCGACGCTGCTGCCGCAGACAATGAAGAAGAAGAGGAATCTTCCTGGAACTCCAGGTGAATTGAATTGAAAGTTAAATTGTTATATTCTTGGTCACGGTTGTTAATGATCGAGGACGGCGAGGTTTGTTTATGCAGACCCGAACGCCGAGGTGGTCGCGTTGTCGCCGAAGACGCTGATGGCGACGAACCGGTTCGTGTGCGAGATCTGCCACAAGGGGTTTCAGAGGGACCAGAACCTGCAGCTGCACCGGCGGGGGCACAACCTGCCGTGGAAGCTCCGGCAGCGGAGCAGCAGCGAGGTGGTGAGGAAGAGGGTGTACGTGTGCCCGGAGCCGGCGTGCGTGCACCACGACCCCGGCCGGGCCCTCGGCGACCTCACCGGAATCAAGAAGCACTTCTGCCGGAAGCACGGCGAGAAGAAGTGGAAGTGCGACAAGTGCGCCAAGAAGTACGCGGTGCAGTCGGACTGGAAGGCGCACGCCAAGATCTGCGGCACCAGGGAGTACAAGTGCGATTGCGGCACCATCTTCGCCAGGTGATTAACGAATCCATTCAACCGATCGAACGAAATTCCTTCTTTCTCCATCGATCGTTTGTTATGAATTTGTTTTCTGCTTTTTTTTTTTTTGAACACTACGGATGCAGATCGAATTGACAAGCCGTAGAATTCTGACTCCAAATCTTTCAACTATGAACTTTGATTCGTAGTCTGTGTGGAAAAGCGTGCAAGGGAGAGTTGACCGCCGCCAATTTGTCTCCCTTGTGCAGCAGCTGCTTGATGCCATCTCCCAATCCATGCATACGTTTGATGAACTTATTGCTTCATCTTCATCTAATTATTTCCTGATTTTCCTCAATTTCCAGGAGGGACAGCTTCATCACCCACCGGGCCTTCTGCGACGCGTTGGCCCAGGAGAATGCCAACAAGCTGAACCAGCCACTCATGGCCACCATGGCGTCCAACCTTCAAGCCCAGGCCTCCACCCGCATGACCCTTAAGCCTCCCCACCTCTCCGCCGACCTTCCCGCCTACTTCCCCCGCGACTCCAAGGGCAACTCGCCGGAGCTCGGGTCGCTCGCCGACCAATTCATTCCCCCACCCGCCGACATGGCCGCCGGCATGATCTCCAGCTTCCTGCCCAACCTCCCCGGCGCTCCCTCCTCCCGCCTCCAGCCCGGCCCGGTGAGCTTCTGCGGGCTGGACGCGACCGCGTTCCCGAAGCCTCCGTCGGAGTCCTTCGCCCACATGTCGGCCACGGCGCTGCTGCAGAAGGCTGCCCAGATGGGCGCCACGGTGGCCGGCGGGGGCAACAGGGGCGCCCTGGCGTCGATGATGGCGGGGCCGGACCGGAGGGCGTACGGCAGCCCTTTTAAGGCCCACGGGCCGTTCCAGCTCGGCCGCCAGTTCTTCGATCCCTCGGTGAGTGAAGTGGTTGGATTGGTCGCCGGCGACGGGTCGGCTCTGAAGCACATGGCCCGCTGCGGGAGTGGAGATGTGACGACGGTCGACTTCCTGGGACTCGAGGGAGAGAGACGATTACACATGCAGCAGCAGCAGCTTAGGAGGATGGAGACTCTGCACGGGCTGCAGCAGCAGCAGCATCAGCATCAGCAGATGCATACTGAAATGGAGAACGCTCTCTGGGAACTTTAATCGATCACAAACAACCAAAATGCAGTGAATTTGAAACACACTGTTGTTGTTGCTTGCTCAACAAAAAAAATGGGCAGATGGATCTGTAAGTCTTGCCCAAAGGTCATAAGAATGTCCATTAGTTGCAACCGAACACAAAAACCAAAAAGCTTTCACTCGATTAGTTCAGCGCTTTAGTCATTCTGATTGACTTTTTAACACTGTTCTAAAAAGAAAACTATCTCCTTTACAAATCTCTCTGCTGCTTCCTTAACCACGTCCACGTTGCAGTTCCCGAGTGGTTGCCACGGCCTCCTGTTCGTTTAACACAGCCGGATGACCACTCGGATTCTGCCACGTAAGAGACGGGTTTAATAGAAGGGAAAACTACGGCGGGCATGATTGGAGATGCAATATCCGCCGTATGTTCTGATCATTGCGGTCCAGATCACTCCGACGTGCTCGCTACTCCTCCGCTTTACCATTCTACTTAACTTTTTTAAAATCCGGATAAAGATAAATAAATAACAAATTCCAGAAGTGGAATATAATCTTCGTCATTATTCTCTTTCCTACGTCTGTTTTTTTTCCTTCCTCCGCTGCTCCGAGCGATTGATGAAAGCGTTCGTCTCAGCCGCCCCTGCTTGCTCCCGTGGGAAGCCTTGATTTGGTTGTTGTTGTTGTTGATCTGTTTTGGTGGTTAAGTTTTTATTCTGACGGGAAATTAGGGTTTCTAGGTTAGTTCCGACAAAAACTGTGGTTGAATTCGTTGAGGGATTCTGGATTTTTGTTCACTTGTTAGAAAATTGCAGGTCTGGCGTCCGGTTTACTCCATACCTGTATATATTTATATATATATCTATAGTTTTCTCGAGGTGTCGTTCAAATTGAGGGATTTTGTCATTTCTGGTTCCCTGGATTTAAAGCGAACAAAACTGCGCATTTATGGTCGTTCTTTGGCAAATCGGTGGGCAAAAGCTAACTCCGTGACTTACTGGCCATGTGATATTGGAGGCACCTGTCACAGAAGAAATAAATTCGAGGTTTTGATTTCGATGGAGTATATATTTGCTTCTTGCTGTATCCATGATGTTTCTTGTAGAAGAGAAGCAATGGAGGTTGAGGCGGGTTTACTTGGGTGATAACTTTACTTGAGATTATTCGAGGCATCTTTAACTAGACAGTGTTTTCTGAAAGTCTTGGACGGATGTTTCCTGCTGGAACCGACTGTACACAAGATGCAGGTGGGATTTCTGGTAGCGTGCGAATTCCATGGAGCTTTGTTTGGCGTTACGGTGGGAATAGGGTTTCTGTGATTGGCTCGTTTACAAGGTGAGCTCCTTCCTCTTGAACACTACTTTTTTTTTTCTTCTAATATTTTCTTCTGATTATTTGTGTTGTGAAAATCGTAGAAAATAAGAAATCAGAAGTTATTCCATTGATCAGTTTTTTAAATTTTGCTAAAAAGATTCTGAACAATGTGCTCGATCATGTAGCGATCTACATCTCTATCTTAAGCAGTAAACAAATTCTTTCTTTGAACATACTAATCTTGATTTCTATGAACCATTTACTTTCTGTTTAAATACCCCCTTTGTTTATTCTATGAATTCTCAAGAGTGTGGATTGTGAAGTGATATTGTCACTAATCATAATGAACTAGAATTATATGACCAGGACCGCTAAACTGATGCATTTATTGATGCACATCTGCATGCATATATAGTTTCCAATTTTTTTTGCAAAATTTTGTAACACAAAATGATAAGTATAGAACTTTATCATATATAGAAATTTAGGCATTACTTTCTATTTTATCATTTTTAATTTTCATCACAGGTGGACTGAACAGGTAGAAATGGCCCCTGTGGAGGGAGATTCTACTGTATTTCAGGTTATGTGCAGCTTATCACCTGGCATTCATCAGGTCAGTATGAGTTTATTGTTCTTATGACTCAGTGATTTGTAATGTATTTCTTCTTTTGAAGAGTAAATGTTTCTTTTCTGGTCTCAGATATGTATGATTTGCATGCGCCTTGATAAGAAAAACAAATAGTTTACCATGTGTAACTGATTCTTTGATGTTGATTAGTTTAAATGTGTCGCACAACATTAAATTTTATGCTGCTTTGGTTATCGGTGCATGATTAAGTCTATGTAAATGCCAATCTTTAGGTGCATGAGATTCTCTTTCAATTTGTGCATTTAACTCACATCTTTATTACCTTTATGGGCAGTATATGTTCTTTGTTGATGGTGTATGGCGGCATGATGAACAACAGCCTCATGTGATGAGTGCTTATGGAATAGTTAACACTCTTATTCTTAATCAAGAAGCTAATCCTGTACGTGCTCTTTTGCATCCAGAGGTTTCTGGTAATAGAATGAACATGGATGTGGACCATGAGAACTCCCCAATTGTGGTAAGTCCACTATCACATGATTAGTACTCTGACTATTACATCAAGAATAAATTTATGCATCCTGAGGTCTCTGTATTCCAGTAGATTTTAGAGAATAAGCATATTTATCTTGGCATCACAAAAGCCATGAGAAAATTTTATGGAAGTACTGATGCCTCAAGCAAGTTCTGCAAATCTTGAGGTGATCTATAAGCCCCTCAAGAGAATGTGAGAGTAGAGAAAAGATGATAATTACTGGGCTTTCTATCATTCATATTATATTCTGTTATTTTTATCATGCCCTATACGGCTATACCATCTATATCAGTGTCTTTATTGCCCGCAGTGACCTTTGTATGATTGGTATTGAACTTCTACCTATTCCTATCAGGCAACAAGTGCAACACTTGACAATTTGCACTATCCAACTACATACCAGTCTTGATGTTTTCTAGGACCTAACTCGCTCTTGTTAAACGATATAAATAGACAACTTTAACAGTGCTCATGCAAGTTATAATGTATGAGTTAGTGGACCTAACTACCTTCTGTCTCCTATCCTATGACTATCATGCGTTTCCTAGTCAAATTTTGAATAGGTACTGAATCAATAATAAAAGCAACAATAGTGGAGTTATATTATAACATAATCGTTGATACAAGATCAGAGGATTGTATCTAACATGTAAAATAGATGAAAGGGGATAATGCAGATGATAGAGTTGCAATTCTTTTGTCATCTCCGTTTAAGAGTGATATATTGCTTTACAAGATTTTAACTTCATAGTCGAACCTTTTACGTCTGATATATTACTTAGGCAATACAAGTTGCTACTAAGTGATAGACGGAAGTTTCTTAAATGAATAACAATTTACCATTATTTTAAAAAGTGTTTTATGCAGTTGCACAAGTCCTCGTATACATATGCAATGACTCACATACATCAAGCTATATATATATAAAAGAAATTTATTGAAATTTAATATCTTCAGGAATAAAGTTGACAAGAAGATGGTTGTTCTAGTTTAGGTTTAGTTTAATCCAAGTATAAAATGTCATGGTTGTCAAAATATTTTGTGTTCTCAGATATAGCCCTAAGTTGGTTATTGGTGAAGATCTATTCAATTTTTCCTGAATTATCGAGCATCTTATAATGATTAACATAGATGGCAAAGATCTATTCAATTTTTTTTCTGATATATCAGGCATCTTATAATGATTAATATTGTATAGAAGTACTAGAGTTATAAAGAAATCAGCTAGAAATGATTTAGATTTCACTAAAAAAGGGTTGGAACCATTAAGTTTGGTCAAATCAAGAGTAAAAAATGGACAATATTAGTTGAAACTTGTCAAATTAGGATGATTTTGAAAATCTATACAGCTCCGAATTTGACAAATTTTCATGAGGAGTGAGTCTTCCTCGCTCATATTTCTTAGCCTTGGCATATCTGTAGATTGACAATTAGTTCAAAGTTCACTTGTTCATTCTTGCTTGCCACTACTTGTATTTCACTACATGACATTTTGCCCATCTCTTTGTTACCGTTGATCACGAGCAAAATCCCTAAAAAATTTCTATTTGAATAAAACCTGATTCAAATGTAATAAGGATCCAACTAAATCCTATAACATGGAACATTAAAGAATATTAGATTTTTATTGAAAAATATAGATATTATTAGTGAAAATTTCATTTTGCCCACCCTCTAGTTGACTTATTTATTTTTTCATTTTGTTCCCTATATTTTAGAATATTAAATTTTACTTCTATAGTCTGCAAAATATAAATAAAATATCCCTCTTCCATCAATACTAATGAAAAGGACCTATTTATTTATGTGCAACACATGCGACAAGGCTAGGTGAGAGTTCGAAAAGGTAAAATTGTGATTTCAGTTTATATTCCTTGTTTAATTTTTGTGTGTATTTCTTAAACCTTTCCAAGTTTCAACTTTCTTCTTCTCAAACTACTTTAGTACTCATCATAATCTTTTCTCAAATGAGCTAGAATCAAAAAACAACTCGGTTCCTCACACGCAGTATGTGTGAAAGGGATGCCCTATCTTCTTCCTTCTTTTTTTCCTATTGCCATATCAATTGGTTGCATGGCATTTTTTTATTGCATGGTCCATTAACGATCTCCAATAGAAGAACACCATAGTTGTAAACAACTCATTTCCTTGCTATAGGTGATAAGTAACATTTCAAATAAAAGGAACACATTTCTATAGAGCAAAATCCTAATCTCATTCTATTTGATTAATTAATCCATTTAAACTTCAATTTGTTTAGTTTGTTTTCAAGCTCATGGGCTCAGGAAATCATTGTTTCCACGGGAGAAGTAAAGTGTTAAGGCAAGGGATTTCCTTTCTATTTTTAAACTATGGGGGCATATTGATGCAAAATGAAAAGCGAGGCAAACAATAAAATGAATTTATCTCATATTAATAATATGGATTTATTTAGTTATTCTTTATAATAAAGGTTAATTATTCATTATTCATATTGTGATAGATAGAACAAGTTATTAAATGATTTTGTCAAATAATAATAAAATTTTAGCAGTGATTTCAAATACTTGATATTATGCTGATTTATTTATTCTATTAATCAAATTTAATTAATTATATTATTTATAGTTTATATTTTTATTTTTTCCATTAGAAATTATTAGTAATTTCGCATTTAGTGATACAAAAAAAATGCCTAATTCTTAATATTTTTTAATATCATTCGTAATCTCATTTATGGAATAATTTTATCCTTTTCTGTATTGTTACTTGCCTACCAATTCTGGTTTCCAATTCTACCTATCTGATACAATGCTACAAAGATTTTTTTGACCATTCTATCTTGATACGTATTTATGACCATGGTAAAAAACAATAGAATGAGAAAGAGCTTCTTTGACTAAAAAGAAAGGATGTAATAACTAATTAATACAAAGGAATGATTATTTGTGAAAGTTTTTTTTTTGGGCATGTAGACAACAGAAACTTGTATGCTATTTGAGTAATCTCTTAATTATTATTTAAATTATATTTTGAAAGTGTAATGCTGGTTATATTTCTCCTAAGATGCATATGCACCACTTGGTAACTTGATTGCAAACTACTTGCTTCTCTTTTTAAAAACCATGCATTTTATAGTAGAAAGAAGAGATACATGTAGAATACAGGTGCATGCTAGGAAAAAATTCAAAATATGCTTAAACAGGTATAATTACATTAATCAGGAAGAATAAATATCCTTAGTAGATATGAGTCTAGTGAAAGAGGTACCTAATTCTATGCAAATCTTTTTTTTTTTTTTTGATGATCAAATCCCATTCCTTAGACCAACCATTTCATGCACAGATACTTCCTTGCAGGTGTCAAATTTGAGGATTTCAGAGGCTGATATTGGAATATCTTGTGATCGCATATCTGAATTCTTGTCCACTTGTGCTGCTTATGAGTTGCTTCCTGATTCAGGGAAGGTATACTATTATACTATTCCCTTCTATGGTGAACAAAATTAGTACACTATCCACTCCTTGATTCAGTAACCATAATATTCTGCAGGTTATAGCTCTTGAAGTCAGTTTGCCAGTAAAGCAAGCATTCCATATCCTTTATGAGCAGGTAGTATCCTCTGTAGATGTGGAAACATTTTCAAGCTATAGTTTTATTCATGACTATATTTTTCTTTCTCATTTGATTATATTCATATAATAGAGAAATCAATTAATTAATGAGGAAACATTATCTCCAGTAAGTCAATGGTTTATTGTTGCCTGAATCCATCACAAAGGTTTGAGAGAAATTTAATTTAGAGATATAATTCATAGGAGTGTGTATATTCCACCTCACTCAGAAGATAAGTAAACTGGATTCATGTATATAACTAATCAGTTTAACAGAAAAACAGGGACAACCATTTGGTTTCACGCTTTGGAGTTCAAATTACTAGAATTTGCTTTTATATCATGGACACAATGTAAGGCATGTGATCAAATTAGAAGGGGAGCCTTGACGCAATGGTAAAGTTGTTGCCATGTGACGGTCACGGGTTCGAATCCTTGAAACAACCTCTTGCAAAAAGCAGGGTAAGACTGCGTACAATGGATCCTTCCCTGGGACCTGCATGGCGGGAGCTTCGTGCACCGGGCTGCCCTTTTTTTTTATCATGGACACAATGTGTATAGAGCTTCTTTTGTGGAACTATGAACATTTTTTCTGTGATAGATTTGCTTATTACTCATTGGATGTTCAATTACTGATGCATTTTTTCCTTCAAACTGTATGTTTGTCAGGGTATTCCTGTTGCTCCCTTAGTGGATACTTGCAGTAGAGAATTTGTGGGAGTGCTCAGTCCGTTGGATTTTATATTAATTCTAAAAGAGGTAGGTAGAGTTGAATATTGACAAATCAGGATTTTAATTTTTTCTCTTATCTAAGTGGAGCTGCTTCTTGTTGAAATTAAGTACAAGACTTGTAGGATTTTTTTTCTTCGCAGCATCTTTTTTCACTTGTTTAGGGTTCATAAATGACATCAGTTCATATTGGAATATTGATTAAATCTCTCTGGTTGGATTGGTCTATCTGATTTTCTATTTTTGTGTAGATTAGTATTGGCTGTTAGATTGACTAATAGAACATTTGTCTATTGCTGTGGCAAAATGTAGATTCTAGTTTGTAATCTGTTGTTGGCTCCTTGAGAACCGAGTTCCTCAGGTTCAAAATATCTTATAATTGATTTGTTATATATATATATATATATTGGAATGATAAAATCATCTGTCACCTTTTTCTTTCAAATGCTCTTTCTATGTAGTTTTTCTTCTGTTCTGTCACTATTACTTCCTCATGCACTGATTTTTGATACACCATAAAGATGTGATTCGACTTTGTATCAGTGCGTAATTAGTCAGTACATTTTTCTACCAATACACACTTCTCTGAATCAATAATGAAAATAGTAGAAGGAAAAAGGTCAGGCATTTTAATAAATAAAAAGAAGATGTGGCATCTAAATAGTCTTCTCCAAAAGAAGGAAAAAAAAGGGGAACAATGTTTTCTGTATCTCTTTCATTTGTGATTTTTCTATTTGTTTTAACAACAATTAAAAAGTTATAGTCGTTACCAGAAGTCCTGAATGATACTCCTGTTATCCAATGCTGAAGAACTCTTGCCCAGGATTATGATGAATTAAGGACACACATTTTTGTATACAAGCTATCACCATGCTGATGAAACAATATGTGAATAAAAGATGAAGAGGAGCTAAGGGCCTGCAGTGGGATAGGATCTGTATTTTAATCTTAGATTCCACTGGGAGATTTTTTTCGATTCTCTACTAGATGTGTAGAAGTAACATCTTTTTGGGATGGATGGATTCATAGACTTAGCATTCCATAGGGTATCTTCTTTTAAAATATTTTATCCGTCATTTCGTCTTTAAGACATTGTTTTACTTTTTGAGTCTTTTTCACCTCAAAGACTCGAACACATTTAGTAGTCATTACTTTTTATTTTGCATTGACCAAAATTTATGGAGTGGGTTGAACTTATATTGGTAATTTCTTGTATTGCTAGTTTCTCAATTCATATATTTTCCAGCTCATTGATAAATATTTTTTTTTATATTAATATGTTAGATGCAAAAAAAAAAAGTGAAGGAAAGACAAATATTTGAGAACTTTGACATGACAATTCTAAATCCATCCAATGCATGCATTTTTTATCAAAGAATGAATTTGTTTTATATATTTATTTATTTGGGATATAATGACCGTGTGCACCAGTTGAGCTGCTAGGATATGGGATGCTCGTATTGCCATGGAGCACCATAGAGTTGTGCTACAGTAAATTTGTTAACAAGAGATAGACAATCATGAATGGCTCTAAAAGTAGGATCTTGCCATTTAAAGGAATTCTGATCATGGTTGTATAATGAGGATATTTAGTTGGAAACAGGAAACTAGATCTGTGATAAGTAAGAAAAATATTTCCAAATATAAAATTGAAAAAGTAGAGGTGGAGATGCAGAATACACAATCTTGCAAAGGTGGATGGTTTCATAGTTGGAAACAACAACAGCAGTTGCAGCAGCAGCGGAGGCTGTGAGGATGAGGATGAGAATGAGAGAGGAGAGGAAGAGAGAGGGATGTTGCCCGTGGTGCATAGAGGAGGGGAGCAGTGGCCGGTCAGGTTGCTGGTGCTGGAAGAAGAGGGAAAGAGGAGGAAGGAGGGTTAGGTGTCAAGGAGAAAGGCCAGCGTGTTGTGTGTGGAGGAGGAAGAAGATGTGTGGGAGAGAAATCACCATATAGAAAGAGAGGAGAGGCAAAATTATCTCCAACTCCTCAAAAAAATTTACTAATCATTCTAAGCCTCCACTTAAAAATTTTTGGTTCAGCCAAAAATTGGCCAAAACAAGTCCAAATTAACCCCTACTTTAAATCCATGTAACCCTAATTTCCATGCCTACCTAACGCGTCAATCCAACCGAGGTTCAAAATCTTGAGCCTTGTCGAAGTTTCAATATGTGGTTGGAATGATACTATTTCGGTATCGTGCCAATGTTTTGATGCATGACGGTAGTAAATGGATTGAAGTTGAAGAAGGAGATGAAACATAGAAAGCAATCTGTATCGAGCAAGTTTTAAATTTGTACTATATTGCGAAACAGTCGAAACATATCATTCTGGTAAATTACCAAAACTCAACACCACTCAACACAAATAATGTATCCTTCCTTTGTTTCATCTCCTTCAACTTCCAATCTGTCATCGGCACCATGCATTAAAGCGTCGTGATACTAGAATAATATCTTTCCTATCAAAGACCAAAATTACTGCACGCCTTGAATTTTAAACCTTGGTGCCGAATGATATTGAGTTTTGGTGATTTACCAGAACAATACGTTTTGATAATTTCGCTAAGCATGGAACGAGATTTCAAACCACAATCCAAACCCAATTTGACTTCAACTCAATGCCCAAATCTTATTTTGACAATTTGGTTTGATTTATTTTGTTTATTTAAAAGTTTTATTAAAAAATAAATTTAGTATTTTATTGATTCGATTTATTATTTATTATTATTATTGTCGCAGATTTTTTTTTTTTTGATAAAAATTCAATGTTTAAACAGGATCTGCATCATGAAACCAATGTACATATCCCACGTGGCATTCTCGCAAATTTAATCCTCAGACAATAGCTTCAGAATTTTAAAGTGTACCAATTAACATTTGCATTTTGATGTTTCTTTACTTCATTTTTTTTAATTTTTCGCAGTTAAGTAGTCATGCTTCAAATTTGACAGAGGAAGAGCTCGAGACACATACTATTTCTGCCTGGAAAGATGCAAAGCAACAGTTATCGAGCCAAATGGTTTTGCATGGACCTACTCAGAGACAGCTAATCCATGTAACTTTTCTGGCTGCTTTTTTTCTATTATTTGTTCTTTCTGACTTGGTGTGATAGTTGTTTTTTTAGTTCTAAAATGTAGCTTCCTCTGATTGCAACAGGTGTTCTTAAACTAACCTGAAATAGTTAGTTCATTACCGAGAGACATTTTATTTTCAATTTTTAAATGAAGTTTCTGACTATTCTACAAGCACAGTGAGACTATTTTATTCCTATTCATAAGTATCTTCTTTTCATGAACTTATGTGGAGAAAAAGATGAAAGTACTTTTAGTTTCTAACTTAATTTTTATATCTGAAGGCTGAAAACCTAACATCTTTACAATTTCTTAAAAATTCCATTAGATCACATTTTATATAATCATAATCATTATATGGCTAGTGCTTAGGCCTTAGCACATGGGAGCCTTCATGAACATAAATATAACACTGATCTATACAGTTTGAGATTGCAACAGAAATAGGAGAGATTGTGGTCGCTGAATGCTTTGAGAAATTTGATTATTTTTATCACTCTTTTTATTTCATTTGTTACCGTTCTTCCCTATCTAAAATCTCACTTTGTTGCTTCTATTTATCTGTTTTTTTTGGCACACCTCTATTATTTCTTTGGTGCCCACCTGAAGGCGGTTGTGGGTGGCCGTGAGCAGCAGACAGCTACAGGTGGGATGCCTATATGTAGGAACGGGAGAAAAAAATATAGCTAATTTAATAATTAAAGAATTCCTAGCCTCATAAAAATATGACTAGCCTAATTAAATATGATGGAATCAGATTATCCTATATATAAACTTGGTTTATTTTTTGAATAAACCAAAATAAATCTTCCTGTTTAATAAGTTCTATTTAACCTTAAATCAACTTACACTCCAATACAGATTTCAAAATATTAATTTCATTTAGCTTAATTAGTTATCTAAAAGATTTTAAAGATAATTTAAAATATAAAAATCTAAATAAGATAATAATTGGTATTTAACATGGGTGAAGAATTTTTCATGTACTAACTTTTGTAAAGTGGAAAAGACTAAACAAGCAAAAAAAACAATAGTTTCAAATAAATAAAAATTTATTTAAATAAATAATATATATATGTGTATATATATATATATATATATATATTTCATTTTTTAAAATCTGTTTTATTGGAATATTACATTATGATTGTAGTAGACCTGCATGTTATTTTTTGAAAAAAAACTCTATTTTCAAATTAAAATGTGATTTTATCAAAAAAAAATTAAATCTGAAAATTTTAAATTTAATTCAGTAATTAAGTTTTATATATTATTTTTAAAAAAAAAATCATTATGATAAAATTTATTAAATTTAATTACAAAATTAAAATTTTTGTTTCAATTTGACATATAATATGTTAGGTCTTGAAATTTGAAAAACTTTGAATAACTTTATTTTTTGTTCACTCTAATAATTGTAACTATGTTCAACAGCCACCAAGTTTATCCAACTAGGTGCGGTTGGCTACATGGATCCTCCTATTTCATTGGGCTCTATTCTCTGCTATATCATCATTTATATTTAAATAAATTTTATTTAATTTATAGTTGTTAATTAAGTCTTTTTGGTCTTCCTCGTTTCATGTTCATATTTATTGTAGTTTCATATCGCTTAACTGAAGCAATCATAATAACTATGTACAACAAACAAAATCAAATTAAAATTAAGTGATAGGATTTAAAATCATTTCACCACAACCAATAGTTTTTATTTAGGGTTTCATTATACCAAATATAAAATAATTTGATATTTAATGCTCAAAAGTTTTTATCAGATGCTCATAAATAATTTCACATAATTTTATTTATTTCTAACAAAATTACATCAATAATGAAGATTGACGGACCAATCTAAAATTGCTTCAATGTTACAAAATTTGAAAGTAAACCATGTTAAATTTATAAGTGTTGCTCATTTCTGTGTTTTGGCAAAAAGTTGAATAGATTATAAGTATAAATTAATAGAAGTATGCATTTGAGTAATTATAGATAAAAATTAAAACTAAATGGTTACAAACATTTTTAATTTAAAAACTAAGGTAACCAAATTAATCAACAAAAATAAACATATAGCAATCTAATTAATTATTAACTAAATAATTAATTGCAATAAAAATTAATTTAAAATTATAATTTAAATTAAGTAAAATTAATTATGTTATTAATAATTTAATTAACTAAGTATCAAAACCGTGTCAGCATGACATGATACGTTATTGAAATCTGGAACGGTTGAAGATAGATGGTTTAATATTTTAAACCTTGTTTAAGATATTTAAAACTTTTATTTATTTTAAATTTCATGTGCATCCATCTTGGCTAATTGTATGCACAACTGAAATAGGTTCCTTGAATTTGTTTTTTCTGATTATTTAATCAGATATATACGATAGTGTACTTTTGTTGAAGGATTGTGTAATTCTCTGCTATAATCTAGTGCCAAATTCTCATTGTTATTCTTTCTGGCTTTCTGTTTTTCAGTTTCTTGCCTTATTGTGTTAAGTGAAAAACTATATCAGTATTTATTCTATAGGAATCTGATGTTTGTAAAAGATGTTCCATCAAGTTAGCCTACCTGAATATGCTTTGATTTTTTTCATTCAAAACCTAACACACTAACATCATCCATATGCAAACAAGATATATTGCCCATCGGTAGTTTTTTCTTCGCTTTTAGGAAACTTATGACAATCATGTTTATGGCATAATTTTTTCTAGACTTTATTTTCTGTCGCTCATTGATATGGTGCAAAAATGTTCTGATACTAAATTGATGTCACACCAAATCAAATCCTCAAATGACAGAGAATTGGGATGAAATTTATGAAGAATGGGATAACTATCTCACACAAAGAAAAAATCTCAAATACCAAGTTGAAGAGGAAATCATATTTATAAAAAATTTTAAAAATACATATAGACATAATAGTTTTTTATATACTCGATATCAATTACATAAGGAAAGAGATACCACTAATTGAGAAGTATAATGGTTCTAATAAATTCTTATCAAGTAAAAAAAAACTCCTACTGAGCTAAGAATGCACATTAAACTAGTACCAACTTAAAAATACTCCAGCCAAACTTAGACAAACCAAACTACATGTTATCTTAAATAAAACAATTGTCAACCAAATCAAAATTCAAACCAATGCTTCTTTTCCTTGTTTGCATCACCCTTCCTTTCATGATTATGCCTGATTTTTGTTTCACCAATCTATTTAGATGTCTTGGTTGCTTGTCAGAGTTGTTCATTTTATCATTACACATTTGACTTTTTTCTACTCTGAATTTTAGTCCTCCAAGTTGTTCTTTGTGTCTTGCTTGTTTCAATTCATATATAAATGTATTTATCATTAATTTAGATATGTTATCAATGTAAGTACAACTGGTTTTCACCATTCAAATTTTGAGATCACCATCAGTGAATGTCTTCTCTGGTATTAGGCTGGGCCTTATGATTCATTGAAAGAAGTAGCACTGAAAATATTGCAAAATCGCATCGCTACAATTCCAATAGTTCATTCATTGTTGCAAGAGGATTCCTTCCCACATTTGCTTCATCTTGCATCCCTTTCAGGAATATTAAGATGTAAGTTTTAAAATTTATTAACTACCAGGATAGTTTTCCTTAATGACAAGTAACTGATGCTTTCTCATCAAAATTTGTCTTAAAATTTCAGGTATCTGCAGGCATTTTAGGCAATTTTCTAATTCAGTGCCCATTTTGCAACAAGCAATATGTACTATTCCTTTGGGCACATGGGTTTCAAGAGTTGGTGAATCAAATGGGAATGAGCTGGTAAAGTTGAAACCGAATGAATCACTAAGTCGTGCTTTAACATTGTTGGTGCAAGGTAAACTCAAGTCTTTGATTAAGTTTGTTAATGGTGCAAGGTAAATTTTTTAGTGTTGGATTAAGTTAGGTCAAGTTGATAGCCAAAGAACTATCTCAACTTTTATATACTACACAAGTACCATTTTATCCTCCCTCTCAAGTTGAAGAATATATATCATATGTTCCCAGTTTGTTACTCCTCTTAGTCTTTAATAAGAAATTATAGTAATTGATCATGAGGATGAACAAAGTCTTAATCTCCTTTCTCACCGCCTCCACACATACAAAATGATGTTCTATTTCAGTATGTTTGTTTCTAATGTGTGGGTACAATAAATGCTGCATTTTGACATGGTTTTAAATATGCCAAAGGGCACATTTTCTCTTGTTTTTTTTCCTTTTAGATACCCAAAATCGCATTGATGTTGTAAATGCTAATGTTTTTCTTTTTAGATATTTTTGAGGGTCTAAATGTTTTCACTGGACAAATAAGGGTACCATTAGATTTGTGAGAGTGAGTTATATTTAAATTTTTATATGAGTTGTTTCAAATCATCAACCTGATTTAGCTAATCACCTTTATTGCCTTCTCATGCACAAAATACAAAAACCTGAGCATGGGTGTGATTCTAGGATGATGTTGATTTCAAATATAGTTTTATTTCTACATTTTGACATGGTTAGGTTCATTAAGGTGATTTGACTAAATTATTTGACATTCTTTCTTTGCATTAAATACAAAAGTAAAATGAAAGCATATTTTAGGCGATATTTATTCTAGATATGATGTTAGTTGCATTTTGACATCTTTAGGGCCATCAAGGTGATTTGACCATATCACCTTGATGACTCTTATGAATGAGCAGATAATTGGATTAAGAAGGGTATTATGGGTATCTAAAAGAAAAAAAAATGCAAGAGAAAGGTGTGGTCTGTCAGAATTTCTGAAATTAGGTGCACTTGTTGAAATTTTCTAATTTTAGGAGCTTCCTTTATCAGTGCAGGAGAACTCCAAATTGATCGTATTAATCAACAAAACTATGTTAATCCATTCAGAATAATTCCTCATAAAAAGTTTTAACGGTCTTAATTGTATTGATTGATGGCAAAAGGTCATATGCTGACCCCGGGCTTCCCACACGACTAGGGTGACAATCATTTGTAGAAAGTTAAATCACGAGTGATTTTTTTGTTTTTTTAAATAGTGACCATTGCATGGGAGAGGGCAGGAACCTGACAAGTATTTCGCTACCAAGAATTGACCTTTGTCTTAATCGTACTAATTGATACTATGTAGGGTTGCCTACATCAGCCTATAGTATCCACTGGAAGTTTTAGTGGTCATTTTTGGGAAGGGCAAATTAAGTTTAAAGTTAAATTGTTTGTTGTTATCATGTGATTAGATAAAGTTCTGCAACTAGAATTTTCAACTTTGTTGTTGTTTTGAGAACTTTTTCTAGTTCACTTGAATTCAAGAAAATATATTCTTTATGCTAAACTCCGCCCATGACGAACGTCGGTCCTAAGCCCAGATAAAGGAGGGTTGCGTTAAGTTGTCAATCGACGTTAAACTATGACATATGTTTAATAAATAGATCCATTAAACTATTATGTTAATGTTAGGTCCTTCCACTAGAAGGAACATGTTGCAGGGTCCGACTATAACGTCTCAGCAAGGATCGCTACATCTCCAGAACTCGGATGTAGTGCTAAATATGCAAGAGTTCGTGTTGCAAGGTCCAACTATAACGTATCGACAAGGACCGTTACATCTCCATAAAAACTCAAGTCTAGTGTTAAATAGGAAAGAGTTCTCATATCATAGGTTGGATAAGAACAAATATTATAGAAAAACTAATGGTCTAAGATTTGGAACATGAAATATAGGAATTCTTACTGGTAAATCAAGTGAGGTAGTATATGCGATGATCAGGAGACGAATTAGTATTTTGTGTGTACAAGAGACAAAATGAGTAGGCGAGAAGGCAAAGATAATAAAGAACTTGAATTTTAAGTTATGGTACATAGAAAAGAGTAAAATAAGAAATTGAGTGAGTATTGTTGTAAATAGTTCGTTAAAAGATTAAGTTGTAGGAGTAATTAGAAAAAAAGATAGAATTATAGCCTTTAAGATAATAGTGATCAAAGAAATTATGAATGTAATTAGTATGTATATGCACGCAAGTAGAATTAAATGAAACTACCAAATCAAGGTTTTGGGACGTCCTAGATGAAATATTACAAAACATTCCGTCAAATAAAATTATTTTAATAGAAGATGATCTAAATGAACTTGCTGGAGTAAAAAATGAAGAATATGAGAGGGTACATCAGGGTTATGGGTTTAGAACGAGAAATGAAGAAGGGAAAACTATATTGGATTTTGCGATAATATATAACTTTATATTAGTTAATACACTTTTTTTTAAAAAAAAAAGAGAACACTTGGTCATGTTCAAAAGTGGGAATAATAAATCACAAATTGACTTTTTTATGGTTAGGAAGAGGGATAGAAAAATTTGTAAAGATTATAAGAGAAAGCTTAACTACCCAACATAGGTTAGTAGTATTGAATATACGCCTCAAGCATAGTTTCAATAGAAAGAAAATATATACTACTCCTAAAATTAAGTGGTGGAAATTAAAGGATGGGAAGCAAAATATATTTAAGGAGAAGGTGTGAGTAGAAGTATTAGCTGAATTATATAGGGACCCTAATATGACATGGGATAAGATGATATCAAAGTTGAAAATAGTAGTTAAGAGTTTACTTAGTGAGTCAAAGGCACATTCACCACTATGCAAGAAATTTTGATGGTGGAATGAGAAAGTATAAAAGAAAATAAATAGAAAACAAACAACTTATAAAGAATTATATATTTGTAAGAACGAGAAAAATTTAAGAAAATATACCAATAGCCAAGCAAGAGACTAAGAAAGTAATGAATGAAGCAAAGAATTAAACTTTTGAACGATTATATCAAAAATTGGATAAAAAAGGAGGAAAGAGACATTTATAGAATAGTTAAAGTGAGAGAAAGGAAGACAAGAGATCTTATCCAAATAAGATGTATCAAAGATGAATGCAATAGAATAATACTAAACGATAGAGAAATAAAAGAGCGATGGAAGTGATATTTTTATCAACTTTTTAATGAAGATTTAGGTGATCAATTTAGCTTAGGTAATTAAAGTACATCAAATGAGTATAAAAATTAAAAATCTTATTGTAGAATTTTAAAAACTTTAGAAGTAGAACAAGCTTTAAATGGGATGCATATTGGAAAAGTCATTGGGCTGATGATATTCCGATAGAGGTATGAAAGTGCCTAGGGAAACAAGGTATTAAATGATTTACGAAATTATTTGACATGATATTAAAAACTAAAAAAATGTCTGATCAATAGAGGGTAAATACCCTAGTTCTCTTATATAAAAACAAGGGAGATATATAAAATTGTGCAAATTATAGGGATGTTAAACTAATGAGTCATACCTTGAAATTTTATAAAAGTCTAATAAAAAAATTAAGGAAGGAGATCACGGTCACCGAAAATCAATTTGGGTTCATACTTGGAAGGTCGACAATATAGGATCGATGCACGTCGTTAGAGGCAGTGAATATCGATCGTCTTTCTTTTTGATTTCTTCGTTCATTCGTCTTTCTATCAGAGTTAGTATGCAGTGGAATAATAATAAACAAAACAGGAAAAAAGATTCGCGGATTTACTTGGTTCCTAATCCCCCACTGTTAGTACGTCCAAGGCCTAATCACGAGAGACACTCGTCCACTAGTGGTCTCCTTTTTGGAAGTTTCCGGAGGCAGAGAAACTCGTCTTACACTTTAAGCACAGGCACAAGAGATATAAAACAAAGTACAACTTATAATGAAAATTACAAATAGTGTTGTTGATCCGTCCGGAATTCTTGAGTGCACGCACTCTTCCTAGCACTTCCTCGGTCGCATGAGCATAGCCTTGTCGTCTTTTGAGTGCAAAGTCGAATACCGTAGAGTAGAGAATTGATGTTCATGAATGTAGAGCCTTCGTCTTCTTTTATAAAGTTGGATCAGGTCCTTATCTGGATGAAGTCATATTTGGATCAAGTCTTATCTTTATCCACATCATCTAACTTATCCTTATCCTCATCCAAATCATTAAGTTGAACCTAATCTTTTTCCACATCAACTTCTATGTCAACATTTAAAATAACTCAACAATCTAGAACCAAACCCAGTCGATCTACCGAACCCTGTTTCGGTCTACTGGACCTCGGTCCAGTTCAACTTGAGTCAAGTCCGATTCATCCGTTTGCATTTGTCCTTTTTCTATTTTGCTTCGAGCTCCAAGTTTCTGCAAAACAACCTTACAAAACACAAACAACAACCTAGCACATATATGTAAGTCTACCGACCTATTAGGCTTACTTTTTGCTTAGAGGTCCCTCCTCTAAGTCTACCACCTAAGGGTCAATCCCTTAGGATCAAGCCGCACTCCCGAAAGTCTACATGATCTACTAGGCTTATCTTTTGTTTGAAGGTCCCTTCAAGTCTACCACCTAAGGGTTAATCCATTAGGATCAAGCCGCACTCCTGTAAGTCTACCCAACCTACTAGGCTTCATGCTTGAACTGCATCCAAGGCTTTATCACCTAAAGCTTACTCCTTAGGATCCCACCACCCAGACTTCACTCCTCAGGATTTTCCTTTGCCAAGCATCCGGTCACCTTTGACCTGCTTGGACTTACGCTTGCCAAACATCCTGTTCTACAAAGTTGCCTAGACTTTGCCTTGTCTAACCTCTGGTTAAGACTTATCCTTGCTAGACATCTGGTCCTATAAAGCTGTTTGAACTTTGCCTTGCCTAACCTCCCGTTAGGATTTGCCCTTGCAAACATCTGGTCCTACAAACCTGCCTGGATTTTGCCTTGCCTAACCTCCAATTAGGAGGTTCCCTTGTTAGTCATCCTGACTAGAGTTATCTCTTCTAAATATTAAGTCCTATTTGGATCAACGCTTAGTCAAACTGACCAGACTTAGGTACATTGTCAAACATTAAAATCCTGATTACACCAACAGACAATAGAAGTTATACATCTTTTTGAACAACTAATTGGAAAATTTTGGCAATAAAAATAAGATCTGCATATGGTATTACTAAGAAAAAGCTTATGATAGAGTACTAGAAGAAATTATATGGAGAATTCTAGAAAAGAAAAATGTTAGTGTAACATATATTGAACTAATTAAAGTTATGTATTAGGATATAACGACCAAACTAAAAATAAAAACTTTTAATTATTTCCAATAAAATTAAAGTTACATTAAGGATAAGTTCTAAGTTCCTATCTTTTTACACTAATTATGGATGAACTCATTGTACCCATTCAAGGCACAGTATCGTGGTGTATGTTGTTTGCAGATAATATTATTTTGGTAGATGAAATAAGTGAAGGAGTAAATGCTAAATTAGAATCTGGGTGGAAAACACTATAAGAGAAAAGTTTTAGGATTAGTAGAATAAAAACAAAATATATGAAATTTAAGTTTAATAATATTAGATGTAATGAGACAGTTGTTAAGATAGGAGATGACGCGTTACTTAAAACTAAGAGCTTTAAATATTTATGATCATTTTGGCAAAACGATTGAGAGATTAAGAGAAATGTCTTGTATAAAATACAAGCAAAATAGTTGAAATGGAGAAGAGTGTTGGATGTTTTATGTGATCTTAAAGTACATCTAAAACTTAAAGGAAAGTTATATAAAACTGTAGTTAGACCTGCTATGTTATATGAAGCTGAATGTTGGGCTATGACTCGAGCATATGAGTAGAAGATGAGAGTTGCAGAGATGAGAATGTTAAACTGGACGTGTGGACATACGAGGATAGACAGAATAAAAAAATGAGAGCATTAGAGATAAAGTCGGAGTTGCATCTATTGAGGGAAAATTCTGAGAGAGACGTTTAAGATGATACGAGCATTGTACTTAGAGGACCAATAAATGCTTCAGGCGATGTGAAACTATGATAAACACACACATCTAACAAGGAAAAGAAAGATCATAAAAGATTTGATTAGTAACAATAAAACAAGATAAAATTTATTTAAGTATACATGATGATATTGTAGGAGATAGAACTCAATGTCGTAAAAAGATCTATATAGTCGACTCCACCTAGTGGGATAAAACTTGGTTATTATTGTTGTATATTCTTTATGCTATTGCGTTGAAACCCAGCTTTGTCATGTTCCTAATTTGGTTTAACATCATATAATTTGTCAAAAGGATTGACTAGGATGTACGCTGAAGTTCTTCAATCAAATTGAAAAAATAAAATAATATATTTCAAATTCTGTTCTTTTTATTGTTCCTCTTTTTATATGCTTTGATGATCTTATGTAGCTGTTATTTTAACCTTCATAATGTGATAATCATTTTAATATAATCAGATCAATTTTCTATTTTCAAGCTGCACTCCTGTTCCTGCCATGTTTGTAAAGTCTAAATTCTTGACTCTTTTGAATTAATTCACATATCCTCTCATCACCATGCAGGGACGGTAGCTAAGATGGTGTCAGTTGACCTTGCTGAAATTTCCTAACAATTATATATTAAAGAATTAAAACTATGCATCAACTTCATTTAAGTTTGTCTTTTAATTTTTGTGGTCCGATTCTTTCAATTGGTTTGTTATTTTTAGTTTATTTTTTAAAATCTTACTTGATTGTTTTGCCAATGTTAAATAATTGGCACATATTTATGAATATCATTAAAAAAAAATCATAAGTAGGCTTTGTTATAAGCCTTCATTCACAAATAAATCTCATTCATCTTCTTTTTCATATTTAATGTATTTATTTCAGGAAATTTATGTATTTATTTATCCACAAATTCTTCTCTTTTACTTTATTTATCTCACTTAAATAGTTCTCTCTCAACTTCATTATCACCAAGTTAGCTTATATTACATCACCAATCAATATGCAGCTCAAGTTAGTTCAATTCCAATAGTTGATGACAATGACTGCTTGTTGGACACATACTCTAGAAGGTATTCTATTCAAACTCAATACAGCTGTACTCTTTCAATTTATTCCAAAATTTATACTTAACATACAAGTTTATTACATCTCATACACCTGCAATCTTCCAATTTCTCTATTAAAAGTTTTGTCCTATATTGCAACTTCAGCGACATCATATCTTTGGCTAAAGACAAGGTTTATGCACGAATTCACCTGGATGAAACAAGTATTTACCAGGTAAAGTGGAAACTTTCTTATATTAATTCCTTCTATCCTTGGAATGCCTGAATTATTATATTAATCTGAGATGAATTCAGACTTCTCTTGCAATGTGAATTTTCACTCCTTGCTTTGGAACTTGGCAAATCATTACTTGGGTTTGTAGTCAGATCTATTTTTCATCCATAATCTTCTTATTGTATTTGCCCACATGAACAGTGAACATCTTATCTCATTTTTGGAACAGATGTGGTTATGTTGTGATAATATAATTTTAATCCTTAAGGTTTAAGGTTACATTGATCACAGTTCTAAACAGCCTGCTGCTGGATAGTTTGTATGAGGCTTGCCATCTGTTCACCTATTATTATTTTGAATTATGAACACTTACTCAACTTTTCTCATATTGTTAGGTGCATGGTTTAAATTCTGATCAGACTAGTTTATACTCGCGACTACAGTCATGAGTTCTAACTATTTAGGTTGGCTAAAATTGATCCTATTCTGCCTTTGTACTCTATGTGTTAATTATTTTGTCCAATGACATCATGCAGATGAATTTGTATATGATTTTGTAACTCACCACCTTACTGCCCTATAGGTTGCTAATGTCATCCTCATCAAGCTAGGTCAGTCCCAACTATTTAGGGTTGGCTATTTGAAATTTTCTCCATGGAGATGTTTTTTTTTCCATCGAGAACCGAAAATTATACAGGATAACTCAAAGAAGTAAACAAGTCAAATAACTTGACCTAATTATTCAGTGAATTAATTTGGAAAATATTCACTGCTTTTGATGCCCCATAACTTGTTAGTAAATTAACATGATATATATATATGTAGGTTTATTATACATGAATGATATGATTAACATGATATGACACAAATTGCTAGTTATAAATATTAATATTGTTGCTATTTTATCTTTTGTTGAAGTTCTTGTCTTTGCTACATTCAATTTTTGCACATATTGTTATTAACTATCTTATTCGACAATGGGATGCTGATGAAGATACCATTGTTCGTTAATAGGGTAAAGAATGAGTGATCAAATGGTTATAAGATTGTAGTATGACCCACTATAGTATTCGCTATTAGGAAGCAACATGTATAAAAAAGTTATTGTAGTAGAGGAGAATGCTAAAATGTGTGGAGTTGCTAGATAGGTAAAACAAAAAAACATAGAGATATCAGAATATAATAGAGTGGAAGATTAGAAGGTGCATGGAACATTAGTCATTGTTATTAAAAAAATTGATCATTACTATTATAGGATTGCATGGAGCTCAACGTTGGAATGCAATTTCTATATTTGATCCCAAATAATTAATACATTTACGGTTTTGATGATGATTGTTTCTAATTACCTAGCATTTTTTATTACAAAGTTTGATTGGTTGCATCATAATCTTAAACTTTTTCAGTTAACGTAAGAAGCATATGACACTGGACCTGTAGTTTGATACTGGGATCAAGTTACTATATGAATCAATGGTATCAAAATTGCATATGTGATACGGGTATCAAGCGTTGCATTTAGCTGTATTTATAGCATTATTTTAAATTACAATATCCTTTTATGGGATTTGTCACTCATTATTGGCAATACAATACTTAATATGGAATAGTATTTTTCACCTTTGACCATGGGAAGCCATATCATCATTTGGATTGCCGTTGATGGATTTCCCGCCCAATGGAATTTATAACTTGTGGTCATATGGTAGTATTTGACTTCTTTTTTCAAGTATAATCATCTAGGGTCCTCAACATTATAAAACTAGATTTGTATGCTGTGTATAATAGTTCTTTGTTAAACCTCGGGTGAATTTGTGAACCAATGATGATAATATTATCCACATGGAGAAATCTGTAGCACATTGCTGGTACTTTATATGATACAACCAACTTAAGAGTGCTATGCCGAGAGCAATCCTTGATACCAGGGATCTTGTATTCAAGTCAAGATTGTTGTTGGTTATACACATACTGGCTTATCTTTTAAAATCAGGAGGCATGTCTGTTGAGGTATTGTGTTTGCACTTAGAAATATTCCTTTTTAGATTCTCATTATCTACAACACTTTATTCATCATTATCATCTACTTACAAATGCATGATATTTATATTCTCCAAATTCTCTATGACAATAAAACACATTGTATTATTTTGCATCTGATCACTTGCTCTCCCGTTTCACTATTATAACTTGTGATTTTGGTGAAACACAATACCCACTTCTATAAATCTCTCACATAAATAATCTCACTTGAAAGGATCAGTACTCTATTTGTGATAGACAACAAAAATAGTCAAAAGATTCACATAACGCATGGGTTTAAAGCCCTTGCACTCAGCTGTGTCAGGATATTTGCTCCAATATGCCCATATTGCACTAATGTACCATAATCCCTTGGGAGCATGGGGTCCAAGCCAGATTTCATGCCTTATCACTTTCTCTATTTTGATACAAGTAATTACACATTATTTTATTCTAGGTGTTTCTTAGACTGATTTATATTCTCTTGAGGGACTACCGTAAGTTTTTATCTCTTTTAAAAGTTTCAATTGTTGGTTAGTTTGTTATGGAATAGTTATCTAAGGCATAATTTTGAAGAGACAATTGAATGAGAATATCACATAGAACAAGTAAATTAAAAATAGTTATCACTAAACAAGAGTTATGGAGAAAACAACTCCCTCTGCCTGTGTTTCACCTACATGTATAAATCTCCCAGAGCATGATAAGTTTAAGATTATAATGGGGTGCAAGAAACTCCTGCTAATGTGGGGTCTTGAAGAAGAGTTGAGCCACATTGGATCTACAAGTTTAAGATTATATATAACAAAAATAGGAAATCAACTGTATTCCCGTCTATAGCCTCAAATAGCATTATTTGTATCCCCAAACTCATCATTTGAGGATATTTAAGTTTCCCCTTTTGAAAACTTACACAATCTATCTCAAAAGTCATTTCACAAGCTCAATTTAAATCATAAACAAGGTAAATGACATAGAGAAACATGTAAGAATACTTGCCTCAATTGAAGAACTCTACCTTAACACTTGTTTGACCCCAAGATGCACCTTAAGCATATTATAATTCAATCTATCACTCAAGTCTATTCATGGTCGCCATTACCGGTCCACTTTGAACTAGTATCATTGGTATCCTCAAGTTAACCCCGTTTATTCTTCTGTTTCTGCATTATCTACTTAGCTCTTCTGTGAATATCAAATTATATTGTTCTTGATAGTCTAAGTTTGCCTCTTGGTACAAAAGGTGGTGAATATATAAATCTTAATTGTCACATGGCACAGCCAGTGTGGACTAGGTTGTTGAACAAGTGTAAAGTTACATCATTGTCTAGCTCTCAACTGTCACTAAGCTCACTTAGACAAATAAATTTTACAATCATTTTTCACAAATTTCAGGCATTGCAGCTCAAAAACAACGCAAGTTCATCTCATGTATCTTTAACTGGGCAGCATTTCCATACGTGTCTCCGCTCAGATTCCCTGCAGAAAGTAATGGAGCAATTGGCAAATCCTGGTATTTAATCACTAAAATCTGAATTCTTCATTCTAACCTATGAACTGTGCTTGAAATATTCCTGTCAATTGATCTAGGGGTACGGCGTGTGATTATTGTAGAAGATGCAACTAACCATGTGGAAGGCATAATTTCGCTGAGTGATGTATTCAGGTTCTTGTTCAGAATGCGACAAGCGAACGAAGCCATCCATCGGATCATTTAACTCTGCCAAAAGTTGTTTAGCCCACAGCATTTAGAAAAGACTAATGAAATTATTTACACGCAGATGTTTATCTTTTCCTCTTGATTGTTTCTTGATTCAATAGGCCTCATTGTTTAGTCTGGCCCCTATTCATTGGCCGCACCGAGATCTGTAGATGAGAGGAACTAGTTTTGATCTCGCTCTTGAAAATTATTTTCCATTCCAATTGTGCAATGCTAATGGTTCACCGTACATATATATCTTGAGCACATGAATGAGACAATGGAAAACCATTAATGTTATTGTCAAACAGCATTATATTCATTATCTTATTCCCTTTTTTTAAATCTGTTTAAGCTCTATAAGTGAAGGGGAGTCTTGGTGTAATATTAAAGTTGTTATCGTGTGATCTTTAAGTCGCAGAAATAATCTTTTGTAAAACGGGATAAAATTATATACAATAGATCTAATGTAATCCGATCCATCTTTGAATTTCCGTATTGACAGAAGCTCGTATTGACAGAAGCTTAGAGAATTTCTGTATTGACAGAAGTTTTGAGGCTGATGGCTGTCCTTAAACTCTAGGTTGATTATTATTGATACTTCCAAATTCCAAAATCTAGAGGTTATTGAAGTTTTATACAGCGTCTCAGTTCATCCCATACCAGATCCACTCTTCCTATACATTACTATTTAAGCTGCCACCCATCGCCTTGTAGTGGCTACCGCCGCCGCACCCTCCACCATTTGGGTTCGGCCTCCGGCTCATCCAGCGGCGTACGACCAGCTGAGGGCAGCTGTGGAGAGGATTTTCTGCATGGGGATCTTGAAGGATGATTGGTGGACCATGATCGGGGCGATGCAGCTCACCATGCGACTTGGCAAATCAACAGCTCAGCTACATGGAAGTCAAGTAGTCAAGCTTAGCACAAAGATTAAAACCAAGGAAAATCTTTGAAATGCCATTCAATGTGCGCACCTTCAACTTTTATTATTGTCAAAATCTTGCCATTTCCTTTTAAAATATCCTTACGTTGGTTTTTTTAATCATGAAGTTGATTAAAAAATCAAACAGGTACAGAAAATTTATTATAAATGAATAATAATAATAATAATAATTTATTATTCTATTTATATTCAAAATTAACAAAAATGTATTACAACTAAAGAGGGATACCAGGAGACATCAGGCACTCAAATTCCTGATCAAAAATATACAGAGGGTCGTTAGGGAAGTGACAAGATCATGCCAGTCCAAATTTCTTCTCGGCAACTATGAAATATGTTGTGCTAATTTGGTTTTAGGCCACTCATGAAAGGAACATATTAGGCTTTAGTAGAAATAGTCATGACAATTCCGATTCAGATGAAGAAAAATTCTATCAAGTCCTTATTAGCTTCAATTTCTCGCTTTCTCAGAAGATTTACATGGTTCCATAAGACGATGAAAGGAAACTAGAGAGAGTGATCGGAGCATGCTGATGATGCCAAGAGAATAGTGAATCGCATCTAATTGTGATCCCAGAACTTGATGTTGTTGAATTCTTGCAACCATAGGAGCAGGAGATTTATCCGCTGTGTGAAGGTGTACCTTCTGAGCTATGCTGAGTAGAAGCAACTTTTACGAGGGACGAATTCCTTCGCCAGTTCTCAATTGCTCTTCTAACAGTGGCCTTCGCTTCTTGCACCTCTGCCACCGAGAACTTGTGCTCAAGGATTCCTAAAGGTCCTGGCTGCAGTACGTTGAGGACAGTCTCCACATCTTGCTCCAATAGCCTGTAATATAATGTATCCTTTAGATTAAACTTTGAACCGAGAAGAGAGAATTGACATAACTCATAAATTAGGTCCAGCCCATAGGGCCATCGGAGTTATAAAACGAGAATAAACACAGGAATTGAGTTGTGAAAAGTTGAATTCGCAATAACAAGCAATATATGGTATATGAGTGCAGTTTTAAATGCAAAATTCAGTAAGGGTATATGCTTTCACAACTCAATTGAAATAGTCCAAGTCTTCCATGTATAGCATACATAATAATTCTAATTTAACAATAAAATAAATGAATACATAGATCCAGTACAGTCAAGAGCCAGAGCTAGTCAAAGCTTTTAAACTGATTGCATCAATAGTGTAAATGCTATAGCTATCAACTATACCTGAGAACTTGCGGCAACTGTACGCCCGGGAAGGACCTGAGAAAAGACATAGTCATGTACTTCTTCCTGGTAATCTTCACTCGAGAAGGAAACCTGGAAGAAAATGCAAATTTCTATCAAATGCCAAAACATAGACGTAACCTGACAAGAGGAAGAAGGAATACTAGACCAATATATTAGGATACATTAGATGTTCTAGAAGGATATAGCAGGCCCCAATTTTACAGAAGAATTCAATCTAAGTTTTAGATAAAAAAAAAAAAAGCAGGGAGAAAATTAGATGGCATAGCTCCTGTTTTAAGGGTACAATGAAATCGACATTAGAACATTCCCTGTATCCTGAAGGACTACTAAATATCAGAGATTTCATGGCCACTACAAATAGTTGAAAGCAAAATCATCTCATTTTTCATCAAATTCTTATTCATCTGCATGATGATGACAATCCATGATTTAGATTTAAAAAATAACTTTTGCAATCTTGTATGATGCTTCAGCAACTTTACATTAGTGTAGCAACTCACAAGTGATCAACCAAAGCAGAAAGAGAGGAAAAACAGATATGCTGGATCTCGTCTTTACTGTGCATATATCTTAATAAAGGCATATACTTGAACTAAAAAATTCAAACAATGACTGTGTAGACTGTACCAATCATAGTAGAAATAGGATCAATGAAGAATCAGTTCAAAACAACTCAAGAACACTAGCAACAAGATACCAGAAACCAATGTGGGTCCAGTTGCAATATCAGAACAGCAGATTGAATGACAGGTAAGAACTTGGATAGTTTCACATCAAAGGGATATGAAGGGTTGATATATCCCTCATCTGGGGCAATAATAGCCAGAGTACAAACTCATTGGAGCAATATTGAGATTGTTCTGTGCCTCTTTCAAACAGAAATTATATGACAGCATAGAATGGTTTGTGACACAATTTTTGTGTTGCCACAAGAAATGGTGGCACGAGAATAGCTTTCACAATGGTGGAAAGCCTAGAGAAAGAATAGTTAGACATCTACTTCAGTTGTTCAATAGTAATTGAATGTAGAACGCCTCAAGGAATGATGGTATTTTTGTTCAGATGGTTTCCATCCCATCAAGGTCACATTCAAACATTATGTAATATACATGTACAATTGCACCAACTGAAATGAGTACTTTTTTGGTCTGACAAAGTTCTTGTCCAAATAGATTAAATGACATATTGAATAATATCATGCCCAATAATATGGTTTATAGTGCTTCCCTAAGACACTAGGAAGTTATACTAATGTGCGTAATTTTGTTTGTAGGTAAACATTTTTTAAATGAATAAAGTAACCAATTCCAAGGAATCAGGTAACCACACCAAAACCTAGAGGCCACAAAATGAGAGCAAACGTCATGAAATTCCTCCATGATCAAGACACAATCAAATGATTTCTTAAAATCACAGATGGAGCTCATGGTCCTAGCAAGAACTCTGTTGCCTTGTTTTACTGATATTCTTTTTCTGGTTGTGTATGGATTCTAGGAGGGAAAAATCCTCATTAGAACCAAATATGAGATAGACAAACATAAGAGAGATGGAGACGGGCTATGGTCTAGATGGGGGGAAAAAAAGGAGCCTGAAGGTTACAAATGAGAGGAATATAGGAATGACACACATACTAGTGAGATTGACAGTCAATGGCATGACCAAGATTCTCTGAAGGAGGACACCAAACTGATTCAACAAAACAGAGTCAGATTATTTCAAACCTCTATTGCTCGGGTTTGATAATAATTTAGCATACATGTTTACAATGTTTAATTGTGGATCTATATAAGTTGATCGACAGAATAAACATCAATTAATATTGTACAGTTAAATCAATTAAATGCTCTCATTGATTTACAAATATCCACTGTCATTAATGATCTGCAGAAATAAACATCACAGCGACAAAGAAAGCATGAGTAATCAATCTCTTTTCATCAATTGTCTAAAAAAGAAGCTACACAAGGTGCATTTTCAAGGAAAGACCAGAAATAATCAATTTTTAAGAGTCTTCTCATAACAGAAGGGATGAACACTACTGTAAATTGGTCCGAAATCAAAATCCATTCTCAAAAACAGTTAACTCCAGAATTACCACACATGTGCCTCTCTTCTACATTAAAACTATGATTTCAACCCAACAAAAGATATGAATACCCCTTCGATCCAAGGTCAGCGTGAATAGGAGAAACCTCAATGAACTTGGAGCCGGAACTACGAGGAGACGATCGTAGATAGGCCGAAGGTGTAGAAGGTCATGACCTTGCGACGGAACGGAGACTACGAAGTTGCTGGAGGAGGAGGGAGAGGCGCGATCGATGGCTGTAACCGATCGAGAAGGGGCTGCGGGCGTAATCGAAGATGCAGATGCTAGGGATC
>NC_055995.1:125375699-125485944 GCF_018446385.1 Zingiber officinale | reverse complement strand
TGATTGACTTTTAACACTGTTCTAAAAGAAAACATATCTCCTTTACAAATCTCTCTGCTGCTTCCTTAACCGTCCATTGCAGTTCCCGAGTGGTTGCCACGGCCTCCTGTTCGTTTAACACAGCCGGATGACCACTCGGATTCTGCCACGTAAGAGACGGGTTTAATAGAAGGGAAAACTACGGCGGGCATGATTGGAGATGCAATATCCGCCGTATGTTCTGATCATTGCGGTCCAGATCACTCCGACGTGCTCGCTACTCCTCCGCTTTACCATTCTACTTAACTTTTTTAAAATCCGGATAAAGATAAATAAATAACAAATTCCAGAAGTGGAATATAATCTTCGTCATTATTCTCTTTCCTACGTCTGTTTTTTTTCCTTCCTCCGCTGCTCCGAGCGATTGATGAAAGCGTTCGTCTCAGCCGCCCCTGCTTGCTCCCGTGGGAAGCCTTGATTTGGTTGTTGTTGTTGTTGATCTGTTTTGGTGGTTAAGTTTTTATTCTGACGGGAAATTAGGGTTTCTAGGTTAGTTCCGACAAAAACTGTGGTTGAATTCGTTGAGGGATTCTGGATTTTTGTTCACTTGTTAGAAAATTGCAGGTCTGGCGTCCGGTTTACTCCATACCTGTATATATTTATATATATATCTATAGTTTTCTCGAGGTGTCGTTCAAATTGAGGGATTTTGTCATTTCTGGTTCCCTGGATTTAAAGCGAACAAAACTGCGCATTTATGGTCGTTCTTTGGCAAATCGGTGGGCAAAAGCTAACTCCGTGACTTACTGGCCATGTGATATTGGAGGCACCTGTCACAGAAGAAATAAATTCGAGGTTTTGATTTCGATGGAGTATATATTTGCTTCTTGCTGTATCCATGATGTTTCTTGTAGAAGAGAAGCAATGGAGGTTGAGGCGGGTTTACTTGGGTGATAACTTTACTTGAGATTATTCGAGGCATCTTTAACTAGACAGTGTTTTCTGAAAGTCTTGGACGGATGTTTCCTGCTGGAACCGACTGTACACAAGATGCAGGTGGGATTTCTGGTAGCGTGCGAATTCCATGGAGCTTTGTTTGGCGTTACGGTGGGAATAGGGTTTCTGTGATTGGCTCGTTTACAAGGTGAGCTCCTTCCTCTTGAACACTACTTTTTTTTTTCTTCTAATATTTTCTTCTGATTATTTGTGTTGTGAAAATCGTAGAAAATAAGAAATCAGAAGTTATTCCATTGATCAGTTTTTTAAATTTTGCTAAAAAGATTCTGAACAATGTGCTCGATCATGTAGCGATCTACATCTCTATCTTAAGCAGTAAACAAATTCTTTCTTTGAACATACTAATCTTGATTTCTATGAACCATTTACTTTCTGTTTAAATACCCCCTTTGTTTATTCTATGAATTCTCAAGAGTGTGGATTGTGAAGTGATATTGTCACTAATCATAATGAACTAGAATTATATGACCAGGACCGCTAAACTGATGCATTTATTGATGCACATCTGCATGCATATATAGTTTCCAATTTTTTTTGCAAAATTTTGTAACACAAAATGATAAGTATAGAACTTTATCATATATAGAAATTTAGGCATTACTTTCTATTTTATCATTTTTAATTTTCATCACAGGTGGACTGAACAGGTAGAAATGGCCCCTGTGGAGGGAGATTCTACTGTATTTCAGGTTATGTGCAGCTTATCACCTGGCATTCATCAGGTCAGTATGAGTTTATTGTTCTTATGACTCAGTGATTTGTAATGTATTTCTTCTTTTGAAGAGTAAATGTTTCTTTTCTGGTCTCAGATATGTATGATTTGCATGCGCCTTGATAAGAAAAACAAATAGTTTACCATGTGTAACTGATTCTTTGATGTTGATTAGTTTAAATGTGTCGCACAACATTAAATTTTATGCTGCTTTGGTTATCGGTGCATGATTAAGTCTATGTAAATGCCAATCTTTAGGTGCATGAGATTCTCTTTCAATTTGTGCATTTAACTCACATCTTTATTACCTTTATGGGCAGTATATGTTCTTTGTTGATGGTGTATGGCGGCATGATGAACAACAGCCTCATGTGATGAGTGCTTATGGAATAGTTAACACTCTTATTCTTAATCAAGAAGCTAATCCTGTACGTGCTCTTTTGCATCCAGAGGTTTCTGGTAATAGAATGAACATGGATGTGGACCATGAGAACTCCCCAATTGTGGTAAGTCCACTATCACATGATTAGTACTCTGACTATTACATCAAGAATAAATTTATGCATCCTGAGGTCTCTGTATTCCAGTAGATTTTAGAGAATAAGCATATTTATCTTGGCATCACAAAAGCCATGAGAAAATTTTATGGAAGTACTGATGCCTCAAGCAAGTTCTGCAAATCTTGAGGTGATCTATAAGCCCCTCAAGAGAATGTGAGAGTAGAGAAAAGATGATAATTACTGGGCTTTCTATCATTCATATTATATTCTGTTATTTTTATCATGCCCTATACGGCTATACCATCTATATCAGTGTCTTTATTGCCCGCAGTGACCTTTGTATGATTGGTATTGAACTTCTACCTATTCCTATCAGGCAACAAGTGCAACACTTGACAATTTGCACTATCCAACTACATACCAGTCTTGATGTTTTCTAGGACCTAACTCGCTCTTGTTAAACGATATAAATAGACAACTTTAACAGTGCTCATGCAAGTTATAATGTATGAGTTAGTGGACCTAACTACCTTCTGTCTCCTATCCTATGACTATCATGCGTTTCCTAGTCAAATTTTGAATAGGTACTGAATCAATAATAAAAGCAACAATAGTGGAGTTATATTATAACATAATCGTTGATACAAGATCAGAGGATTGTATCTAACATGTAAAATAGATGAAAGGGGATAATGCAGATGATAGAGTTGCAATTCTTTTGTCATCTCCGTTTAAGAGTGATATATTGCTTTACAAGATTTTAACTTCATAGTCGAACCTTTTACGTCTGATATATTACTTAGGCAATACAAGTTGCTACTAAGTGATAGACGGAAGTTTCTTAAATGAATAACAATTTACCATTATTTTAAAAAGTGTTTTATGCAGTTGCACAAGTCCTCGTATACATATGCAATGACTCACATACATCAAGCTATATATATATAAAAGAAATTTATTGAAATTTAATATCTTCAGGAATAAAGTTGACAAGAAGATGGTTGTTCTAGTTTAGGTTTAGTTTAATCCAAGTATAAAATGTCATGGTTGTCAAAATATTTTGTGTTCTCAGATATAGCCCTAAGTTGGTTATTGGTGAAGATCTATTCAATTTTTCCTGAATTATCGAGCATCTTATAATGATTAACATAGATGGCAAAGATCTATTCAATTTTTTCTGATATATCAGGCATCTTATAATGATTAATATTGTATAGAAGTACTAGAGTTATAAAGAAATCAGCTAGAAATGATTTAGATTTCACTAAAAAAGGGTTGGAACCATTAAGTTTGGTCAAATCAAGAGTAAAAAATGGACAATATTAGTTGAAACTTGTCAAATTAGGATGATTTTGAAAAGCTATACAGCTCAATTTGACAAATTTTCATGAGGAGTGAGTCTTCCTCGCTCATATTTCTTAGCCTTGGCATATCTGTAGATTGACAATTAGTTCAAAGTTCACTTGTTCATTCTTGCTTGCCACTACTTGTATTTCACTACATGACATTTTGCCCATCTCTTTGTTACCGTTGATCACGAGCAAAATCCCTAAAAAATTTCTATTTGAATAAAACCTGATTCAAATGTAATAAGGATCCAACTAAATCCTATAACATGGAACATTAAAGAATATTAGATTTTTATTGAAAAATATAGATATTATTAGTGAAAATTTCATTTTGCCCACCCTCTAGTTGACTTATTTATTTTTTCATTTTGTTCCCTATATTTTAGAATATTAAATTTTACTTCTATAGTCTGCAAAATATAAATAAAATATCCCTCTTCCATCAATACTAATGAAAAGGACCTATTTATTTATGTGCAACACATGCGACAAGGCTAGGTGAGAGTTCGAAAAGGTAAAATTGTGATTTCAGTTTATATTCCTTGTTTAATTTTTGTGTGTATTTCTTAAACCTTTCCAAGTTTCAACTTTCTTCTTCTCAAACTACTTTAGTACTCATCATAATCTTTTCTCAAATGAGCTAGAATCAAAAAACAACTCGGTTCCTCACACGCAGTATGTGTGAAAGGGATGCCCTATCTTCTTCCTTCTTTTTTTCCTATTGCCATATCAATTGGTTGCATGGCATTTTTTTATTGCATGGTCCATTAACGATCTCCAATAGAAGAACACCATAGTTGTAAACAACTCATTTCCTTGCTATAGGTGATAAGTAACATTTCAAATAAAAGGAACACATTTCTATAGAGCAAAATCCTAATCTCATTCTATTTGATTAATTAATCCATTTAAACTTCAATTTGTTTAGTTTGTTTTCAAGCTCATGGGCTCAGGAAATCATTGTTTCCACGGGAGAAGTAAAGTGTTAAGGCAAGGGATTTCCTTTCTATTTTTAAACTATGGGGCATATTGATGCAAAATGAAAAGCGAGGCAAACAATAAAATGAATTTATCTCATATTAATAATATGGATTTATTTAGTTATTCTTTATAATAAAGGTTAATTATTCATTATTCATATTGTGATAGATAGAACAAGTTATTAAATGATTTTGTCAAATAATAATAAAATTTTAGCAGTGATTTCAAATACTTGATATTATGCTGATTTATTTATTCTATTAATCAAATTTAATTAATTATATTATTTATAGTTTATATTTTTATTTTTTCCATTAGAAATTATTAGTAATTTCGCATTTAGTGATACAAAAAAAATGCCTAATTCTTAATATTTTTTAATATCATTCGTAATCTCATTTATGGAATAATTTTATCCTTTTCTGTATTGTTACTTGCCTACCAATTCTGGTTTCCAATTCTACCTATCTGATACAATGCTACAAAGATTTTTTTGACCATTCTATCTTGATACGTATTTATGACCATGGTAAAAAACAATAGAATGAGAAAGAGCTTCTTTGACTAAAAAGAAAGGATGTAATAACTAATTAATACAAAGGAATGATTATTTGTGAAAGTTTTTTTTTTGGGCATGTAGACAACAGAAACTTGTATGCTATTTGAGTAATCTCTTAATTATTATTTAAATTATATTTTGAAAGTGTAATGCTGGTTATATTTCTCCTAAGATGCATATGCACCACTTGGTAACTTGATTGCAAACTACTTGCTTCTCTTTTTAAAAACCATGCATTTTATAGTAGAAAGAAGAGATACATGTAGAATACAGGTGCATGCTAGGAAAAAATTCAAAATATGCTTAAACAGGTATAATTACATTAATCAGGAAGAATAAATATCCTTAGTAGATATGAGTCTAGTGAAAGAGGTACCTAATTCTATGCAAATCTTTTTTTTTTTTTTTGATGATCAAATCCCATTCCTTAGACCAACCATTTCATGCACAGATACTTCCTTGCAGGTGTCAAATTTGAGGATTTCAGAGGCTGATATTGGAATATCTTGTGATCGCATATCTGAATTCTTGTCCACTTGTGCTGCTTATGAGTTGCTTCCTGATTCAGGGAAGGTATACTATTATACTATTCCCTTCTATGGTGAACAAAATTAGTACACTATCCACTCCTTGATTCAGTAACCATAATATTCTGCAGGTTATAGCTCTTGAAGTCAGTTTGCCAGTAAAGCAAGCATTCCATATCCTTTATGAGCAGGTAGTATCCTCTGTAGATGTGGAAACATTTTCAAGCTATAGTTTTATTCATGACTATATTTTTCTTTCTCATTTGATTATATTCATATAATAGAGAAATCAATTAATTAATGAGGAAACATTATCTCCAGTAAGTCAATGGTTTATTGTTGCCTGAATCCATCACAAAGGTTTGAGAGAAATTTAATTTAGAGATATAATTCATAGGAGTGTGTATATTCCACCTCACTCAGAAGATAAGTAAACTGGATTCATGTATATAACTAATCAGTTTAACAGAAAAACAGGGACAACCATTTGGTTTCACGCTTTGGAGTTCAAATTACTAGAATTTGCTTTTATATCATGGACACAATGTAAGGCATGTGATCAAATTAGAAGGGGAGCCTTGACGCAATGGTAAAGTTGTTGCCATGTGACGGTCACGGGTTCGAATCCTTGAAACAACCTCTTGCAAAAAGCAGGGTAAGACTGCGTACAATGGATCCTTCCCTGGGACCTGCATGGCGGGAGCTTCGTGCACCGGGCTGCCCTTTTTTTTTATCATGGACACAATGTGTATAGAGCTTCTTTTGTGGAACTATGAACATTTTTTCTGTGATAGATTTGCTTATTACTCATTGGATGTTCAATTACTGATGCATTTTTTCCTTCAAACTGTATGTTTGTCAGGGTATTCCTGTTGCTCCCTTAGTGGATACTTGCAGTAGAGAATTTGTGGGAGTGCTCAGTCCGTTGGATTTTATATTAATTCTAAAAGAGGTAGGTAGAGTTGAATATTGACAAATCAGGATTTTAATTTTTTCTCTTATCTAAGTGGAGCTGCTTCTTGTTGAAATTAAGTACAAGACTTGTAGGATTTTTTTTCTTCGCAGCATCTTTTTTCACTTGTTTAGGGTTCATAAATGACATCAGTTCATATTGGAATATTGATTAAATCTCTCTGGTTGGATTGGTCTATCTGATTTTCTATTTTTGTGTAGATTAGTATTGGCTGTTAGATTGACTAATAGAACATTTGTCTATTGCTGTGGCAAAATGTAGATTCTAGTTTGTAATCTGTTGTTGGCTCCTTGAGAACCGAGTTCCTCAGGTTCAAAATATCTTATAATTGATTTGTTATATATATATATATATATTGGAATGATAAAATCATCTGTCACCTTTTTCTTTCAAATGCTCTTTCTATGTAGTTTTTCTTCTGTTCTGTCACTATTACTTCCTCATGCACTGATTTTTGATACACCATAAAGATGTGATTCGACTTTGTATCAGTGCGTAATTAGTCAGTACATTTTTCTACCAATACACACTTCTCTGAATCAATAATGAAAATAGTAGAAGGAAAAGGTCAGGCATTTTAATAAATAAAAGAAGATGTGGCATCTAAATAGTCTTCCAAAAGAAGGAAAAAAAGGGGAACAATGTTTTCTGTATCTCTTTCATTTGTGATTTTTCTATTTGTTTTAACAACAATTAAAAAGTTATAGTCGTTACCAGAAGTCCTGAATGATACTCCTGTTATCCAATGCTGAAGAACTCTTGCCCAGGATTATGATGAATTAAGGACACACATTTTTGTATACAAGCTATCACCATGCTGATGAAACAATATGTGAATAAAAGATGAAGAGGAGCTAAGGGCCTGCAGTGGGATAGGATCTGTATTTTAATCTTAGATTCCACTGGGAGATTTTTTTCGATTCTCTACTAGATGTGTAGAAGTAACATCTTTTTGGGATGGATGGATTCATAGACTTAGCATTCCATAGGGTATCTTCTTTTAAAATATTTTATCCGTCATTTCGTCTTTAAGACATTGTTTTACTTTTTGAGTCTTTTTCACCTCAAAGACTCGAACACATTTAGTAGTCATTACTTTTTATTTTGCATTGACCAAAATTTATGGAGTGGGTTGAACTTATATTGGTAATTTCTTGTATTGCTAGTTTCTCAATTCATATATTTTCCAGCTCATTGATAAATATTTTTTTTTATATTAATATGTTAGATGCAAAAAAAAAAAGTGAAGGAAAGACAAATATTTGAGAACTTTGACATGACAATTCTAAATCCATCCAATGCATGCATTTTTTATCAAAGAATGAATTTGTTTTATATATTTATTTATTTGGGATATAATGACCGTGTGCACCAGTTGAGCTGCTAGGATATGGGATGCTCGTATTGCCATGGAGCACCATAGAGTTGTGCTACAGTAAATTTGTTAACAAGAGATAGACAATCATGAATGGCTCTAAAAGTAGGATCTTGCCATTTAAAGGAATTCTGATCATGGTTGTATAATGAGGATATTTAGTTGGAAACAGGAAACTAGATCTGTGATAAGTAAGAAAAATATTTCCAAATATAAAATTGAAAAAGTAGAGGTGGAGATGCAGAATACACAATCTTGCAAAGGTGGATGGTTTCATAGTTGGAAACAACAACAGCAGTTGCAGCAGCAGCGGAGGCTGTGAGGATGAGGATGAGAATGAGAGAGGAGAGGAAGAGAGAGGGATGTTGCCCGTGGTGCATAGAGGAGGGGAGCAGTGGCTGGTCAGGTTGCTGGTGCTGGAAGAAGAGGGAAAGAGGAGGAAGGAGGGTTAGGTGTCAAGGAGAAAGGCCAGCGTGTTGTGTGTGGAGGAGGAAGAAGATGTGTGGGAGAGAAATCACCATATAGAAAGAGAGGAGAGGCAAAATTATCTCCAACTCCTCAAAAAAATTTACTAATCATTCTAAGCCTCCACTTAAAAATTTTTGGTTCAGCCAAAAATTGGCCAAAACAAGTCCAAATTAACCCCTACTTTAAATCCATGTAACCCTAATTTCCATGCCTACCTAACGCGTCAATCCAACCGAGGTTCAAAATCTTGAGCCTTGTCGAAGTTTCAATATGTGGTTGGAATGATACTATTTCGGTATCGTGCCAATGTTTTGATGCATGACGGTAGTAAATGGATTGAAGTTGAAGAAGGAGATGAAACATAGAAAGCAATCTGTATCGAGCAAGTTTTAAATTTGTACTATATTGCGAAACAGTCGAAACATATCATTCTGGTAAATTACCAAAACTCAACACCACTCAACACAAATAATGTATCCTTCCTTTGTTTCATCTCCTTCAACTTCCAATCTGTCATCGGCACCATGCATTAAAGCGTCGTGATACTAGAATAATATCTTTCCTATCAAAGACCAAAATTACTGCACGCCTTGAATTTTAAACCTTGGTGCCGAATGATATTGAGTTTTGGTGATTTACCAGAACAATACGTTTTGATAATTTCGCTAAGCATGGAACGAGATTTCAAACCACAATCCAAACCCAATTTGACTTCAACTCAATGCCCAAATCTTATTTTGACAATTTGGTTTGATTTATTTTGTTTATTTAAAAGTTTTATTAAAAAATAAATTTAGTATTTTATTGATTCGATTTATTATTTATTATTATTATTGTCGCAGATTTTTTTTTTTTTGATAAAAATTCAATGTTTAAACAGGATCTGCATCATGAAACCAATGTACATATCCCACGTGGCATTCTCGCAAATTTAATCCTCAGACAATAGCTTCAGAATTTTAAAGTGTACCAATTAACATTTGCATTTTGATGTTTCTTTTACTTCATTTTTTTTTTAATTTTTCGCAGTTAAGTAGTCATGCTTCAAATTTGACAGAGGAAGAGCTCGAGACACATACTATTTCTGCCTGGAAAGATGCAAAGCAACAGTTATCGAGCCAAATGGTTTTGCATGGACCTACTCAGAGACAGCTAATCCATGTAACTTTTCTGGCTGCTTTTTTTCTATTATTTGTTCTTTCTGACTTGGTGTGATAGTTGTTTTTTTAGTTCTAAAATGTAGCTTCCTCTGATTGCAACAGGTGTTCTTAAACTAACCTGAAATAGTTAGTTCATTACCGAGAGACATTTTATTTTCAATTTTTAAATGAAGTTTCTGACTATTCTACAAGCACAGTGAGACTATTTTATTCCTATTCATAAGTATCTTCTTTTCATGAACTTATGTGGAGAAAAAGATGAAAGTACTTTTAGTTTCTAACTTAATTTTTATATCTGAAGGCTGAAAACCTAACATCTTTACAATTTCTTAAAAATTCCATTAGATCACATTTTATATAATCATAATCATTATATGGCTAGTGCTTAGGCCTTAGCACATGGGAGCCTTCATGAACATAAATATAACACTGATCTATACAGTTTGAGATTGCAACAGAAATAGGAGAGATTGTGGTCGCTGAATGCTTTGAGAAATTTGATTATTTTTATCACTCTTTTTATTTCATTTGTTACCGTTCTTCCCTATCTAAAATCTCACTTTGTTGCTTCTATTTATCTGTTTTTTTTGGCACACCTCTATTATTTCTTTGGTGCCCACCTGAAGGCGGTTGTGGGTGGCCGTGAGCAGCAGACAGCTACAGGTGGGATGCCTATATGTAGGAACGGGAGAAAAAAATATAGCTAATTTAATAATTAAAGAATTCCTAGCCTCATAAAAATATGACTAGCCTAATTAAATATGATGGAATCAGATTATCCTATATATAAACTTGGTTTATTTTTTGAATAAACCAAAATAAATCTTCCTGTTTAATAAGTTCTATTTAACCTTAAATCAACTTACACTCCAATACAGATTTCAAAATATTAATTTCATTTAGCTTAATTAGTTATCTAAAAGATTTTAAAGATAATTTAAAATATAAAAATCTAAATAAGATAATAATTGGTATTTAACATGGGTGAAGAATTTTTCATGTACTAACTTTTGTAAAGTGGAAAAGACTAAACAAGCAAAAAAAACAATAGTTTCAAATAAATAAAAATTTATTTAAATAAATAATATATATATGTGTATATATATATATATATATATATATTTCATTTTTTAAAATCTGTTTTATTGGAATATTACATTATGATTGTAGTAGACCTGCATGTTATTTTTTGAAAAAAAACTCTATTTTCAAATTAAAATGTGATTTTATCAAAAAAAAATTAAATCTGAAAATTTTAAATTTAATTCAGTAATTAAGTTTTATATATTATTTTTAAAAAAAAAATCATTATGATAAAATTTATTAAATTTAATTACAAAATTAAAATTTTTGTTTCAATTTGACATATAATATGTTAGGTCTTGAAATTTGAAAAACTTTGAATAACTTTATTTTTTGTTCACTCTAATAATTGTAACTATGTTCAACAGCCACCAAGTTTATCCAACTAGGTGCGGTTGGCTACATGGATCCTCCTATTTCATTGGGCTCTATTCTCTGCTATATCATCATTTATATTTAAATAAATTTTATTTAATTTATAGTTGTTAATTAAGTCTTTTTTGGTCTTCCTCGTTTCATGTTCATATTTATTGTAGTTTCATATCGCTTAACTGAAGCAATCATAATAACTATGTACAACAAACAAAATCAAATTAAAATTAAGTGATAGGATTTAAAATCATTTCACCACAACCAATAGTTTTTATTTAGGGTTTCATTATACCAAATATAAAATAATTTGATATTTAATGCTCAAAAGTTTTTATCAGATGCTCATAAATAATTTCACATAATTTTATTTATTTCTAACAAAATTACATCAATAATGAAGATTGACGGACCAATCTAAAATTGCTTCAATGTTACAAAATTTGAAAGTAAACCATGTTAAATTTATAAGTGTTGCTCATTTCTGTGTTTTGGCAAAAAGTTGAATAGATTATAAGTATAAATTAATAGAAGTATGCATTTGAGTAATTATAGATAAAAATTAAAACTAAATGGTTACAAACATTTTTAATTTAAAAACTAAGGTAACCAAATTAATCAACAAAAATAAACATATAGCAATCTAATTAATTATTAACTAAATAATTAATTGCAATAAAAATTAATTTAAAATTATAATTTAAATTAAGTAAAATTAATTATGTTATTAATAATTTAATTAACTAAGTATCAAAACCGTGTCAGCATGACATGATACGTTATTGAAATCTGGAACGGTTGAAGATAGATGGTTTAATATTTTAAACCTTGTTTAAGATATTTAAAACTTTTATTTATTTTAAATTTCATGTGCATCCATCTTGGCTAATTGTATGCACAACTGAAATAGGTTCCTTGAATTTGTTTTTTCTGATTATTTAATCAGATATATACGATAGTGTACTTTTGTTGAAGGATTGTGTAATTCTCTGCTATAATCTAGTGCCAAATTCTCATTGTTATTCTTTCTGGCTTTCTGTTTTTCAGTTTCTTGCCTTATTGTGTTAAGTGAAAAACTATATCAGTATTTATTCTATAGGAATCTGATGTTTGTAAAAGATGTTCCATCAAGTTAGCCTACCTGAATATGCTTTGATTTTTTTTCATTCAAAACCTAACACTAACATCATCCATATGCAAACAAGATATATTGCCCATCGGTAGTTTTTTCTTCGTTTTTAGGAAACTTATGACAATCATGTTTATGGCATAATTTTTTCTAGACTTTATTTTCTGTCGCTCATTGATATGGTGCAAAAATGTTCTGATACTAAATTGATGTCACACCAAATCAAATCCTCAAATGACAGAGAATTGGGATGAAATTTATGAAGAATGGGATAACTATCTCACACAAAGAAAAAATCTCAAATACCAAGTTGAAGAGGAAATCATATTTATAAAAAATTTTAAAAATACATATAGACATAATAGTTTTTTATATACTCGATATCAATTACATAAGGAAAGAGATACCACTAATTGAGAAGTATAATGGTTCTAATAAATTCTTATCAAGTAAAAAAAAACTCCTACTGAGCTAAGAATGCACATTAAACTAGTACCAACTTAAAAATACTCCAGCCAAACTTAGACAAACCAAACTACATGTTATCTTAAATAAAACAATTGTCAACCAAATCAAAATTCAAACCAATGCTTCTTTTCCTTGTTTGCATCACCCTTCCTTTCATGATTATGCCTGATTTTTGTTTCACCAATCTATTTAGATGTCTTGGTTGCTTGTCAGAGTTGTTCATTTTATCATTACACATTTGACTTTTTTCTACTCTGAATTTTAGTCCTCCAAGTTGTTCTTTGTGTCTTGCTTGTTTCAATTCATATATAAATGTATTTATCATTAATTTAGATATGTTATCAATGTAAGTACAACTGGTTTTCACCATTCAAATTTTGAGATCACCATCAGTGAATGTCTTCTCTGGTATTAGGCTGGGCCTTATGATTCATTGAAAGAAGTAGCACTGAAAATATTGCAAAATCGCATCGCTACAATTCCAATAGTTCATTCATTGTTGCAAGAGGATTCCTTCCCACATTTGCTTCATCTTGCATCCCTTTCAGGAATATTAAGATGTAAGTTTTAAAATTTATTAACTACCAGGATAGTTTTCCTTAATGACAAGTAACTGATGCTTTCTCATCAAAATTTGTCTTAAAATTTCAGGTATCTGCAGGCATTTTAGGCAATTTTCTAATTCAGTGCCCATTTTGCAACAAGCAATATGTACTATTCCTTTGGGCACATGGGTTTCAAGAGTTGGTGAATCAAATGGGAATGAGCTGGTAAAGTTGAAACCGAATGAATCACTAAGTCGTGCTTTAACATTGTTGGTGCAAGGTAAACTCAAGTCTTTGATTAAGTTTGTTAATGGTGCAAGGTAAATTTTTTAGTGTTGGATTAAGTTAGGTCAAGTTGATAGCCAAAGAACTATCTCAACTTTTATATACTACACAAGTACCATTTTATCCTCCCTCTCAAGTTGAAGAATATATATCATATGTTCCCAGTTTGTTACTCCTCTTAGTCTTTAATAAGAAATTATAGTAATTGATCATGAGGATGAACAAAGTCTTAATCTCCTTTCTCACCGCCTCCACACATACAAAATGATGTTCTATTTCAGTATGTTTGTTTCTAATGTGTGGGTACAATAAATGCTGCATTTTGACATGGTTTTAAATATGCCAAAGGGCACATTTTCTCTTGTTTTTTTTCCTTTTAGATACCCAAAATCGCATTGATGTTGTAAATGCTAATGTTTTTCTTTTTAGATATTTTTGAGGGTCTAAATGTTTTCACTGGACAAATAAGGGTACCATTAGATTTGTGAGAGTGAGTTATATTTAAATTTTTATATGAGTTGTTTCAAATCATCAACCTGATTTAGCTAATCACCTTTATTGCCTTCTCATGCACAAAATACAAAAACCTGAGCATGGGTGTGATTCTAGGATGATGTTGATTTCAAATATAGTTTTATTTCTACATTTTGACATGGTTAGGTTCATTAAGGTGATTTGACTAAATTATTTGACATTCTTTCTTTGCATTAAATACAAAAGTAAAATGAAAGCATATTTTAGGCGATATTTATTCTAGATATGATGTTAGTTGCATTTTGACATCTTTAGGGCCATCAAGGTGATTTGACCATATCACCTTGATGACTCTTATGAATGAGCAGATAATTGGATTAAGAAGGGTATTATGGGTATCTAAAAGAAAAAAAAATGCAAGAGAAAGGTGTGGTCTGTCAGAATTTCTGAAATTAGGTGCACTTGTTGAAATTTTCTAATTTTAGGAGCTTCCTTTATCAGTGCAGGAGAACTCCAAATTGATCGTATTAATCAACAAAACTATGTTAATCCATTCAGAATAATTCCTCATAAAAAGTTTTAACGGTCTTAATTGTATTGATTGATGGCAAAAGGTCATATGCTGACCCCGGGCTTCCCACACGACTAGGGTGACAATCATTTGTAGAAAGTTAAATCACGAGTGATTTTTTTGTTTTTTTAAATAGTGACCATTGCATGGGAGAGGGCAGGAACCTGACAAGTATTTCGCTACCAAGAATTGACCTTTGTCTTAATCGTACTAATTGATACTATGTAGGGTTGCCTACATCAGCCTATAGTATCCACTGGAAGTTTTAGTGGTCATTTTTGGGAAGGGCAAATTAAGTTTAAAGTTAAATTGTTTGTTGTTATCATGTGATTAGATAAAGTTCTGCAACTAGAATTTTCAACTTTGTTGTTGTTTTGAGAACTTTTTCTAGTTCACTTGAATTCAAGAAAATATATTCTTTATGCTAAACTCCGCCCATGACGAACGTCGGTCCTAAGCCCAGATAAAGGAGGGTTGCGTTAAGTTGTCAATCGACGTTAAACTATGACATATGTTTAATAAATAGATCCATTAAACTATTATGTTAATGTTAGGTCCTTCCACTAGAAGGAACATGTTGCAGGGTCCGACTATAACGTCTCAGCAAGGATCGCTACATCTCCAGAACTCGGATGTAGTGCTAAATATGCAAGAGTTCGTGTTGCAAGGTCCAACTATAACGTATCGACAAGGACCGTTACATCTCCATAAAAACTCAAGTCTAGTGTTAAATAGGAAAGAGTTCTCATATCATAGGTTGGATAAGAACAAATATTATAGAAAAACTAATGGTCTAAGATTTGGAACATGAAATATAGGAATTCTTACTGGTAAATCAAGTGAGGTAGTATATGCGATGATCAGGAGACGAATTAGTATTTTGTGTGTACAAGAGACAAAATGAGTAGGCGAGAAGGCAAAGATAATAAAGAACTTGAATTTTAAGTTATGGTACATAGAAAAGAGTAAAATAAGAAATTGAGTGAGTATTGTTGTAAATAGTTCGTTAAAAGATTAAGTTGTAGGAGTAATTAGAAAAAAAGATAGAATTATAGCCTTTAAGATAATAGTGATCAAAGAAATTATGAATGTAATTAGTATGTATATGCACGCAAGTAGAATTAAATGAAACTACCAAATCAAGGTTTTGGGACGTCCTAGATGAAATATTACAAAACATTCCGTCAAATAAAATTATTTTAATAGAAGATGATCTAAATGAACTTGCTGGAGTAAAAAATGAAGAATATGAGAGGGTACATCAGGGTTATGGGTTTAGAACGAGAAATGAAGAAGGGAAAACTATATTGGATTTTGCGATAATATATAACTTTATATTAGTTAATACACTTTTTTTTAAAAAAAAAAGAGAACACTTGGTCATGTTCAAAAGTGGGAATAATAAATCACAAATTGACTTTTTTATGGTTAGGAAGAGGGATAGAAAAATTTGTAAAGATTATAAGAGAAAGCTTAACTACCCAACATAGGTTAGTAGTATTGAATATACGCCTCAAGCATAGTTTCAATAGAAAGAAAATATATACTACTCCTAAAATTAAGTGGTGGAAATTAAAGGATGGGAAGCAAAATATATTTAAGGAGAAGGTGTGAGTAGAAGTATTAGCTGAATTATATAGGGACCCTAATATGACATGGGATAAGATGATATCAAAGTTGAAAATAGTAGTTAAGAGTTTACTTAGTGAGTCAAAGGCACATTCACCACTATGCAAGAAATTTTGATGGTGGAATGAGAAAGTATAAAAGAAAATAAATAGAAAACAAACAACTTATAAAGAATTATATATTTGTAAGAACGAGAAAAATTTAAGAAAATATACCAATAGCCAAGCAAGAGACTAAGAAAGTAATGAATGAAGCAAAGAATTAAACTTTTGAACGATTATATCAAAAATTGGATAAAAAAGGAGGAAAGAGACATTTATAGAATAGTTAAAGTGAGAGAAAGGAAGACAAGAGATCTTATCCAAATAAGATGTATCAAAGATGAATGCAATAGAATAATACTAAACGATAGAGAAATAAAAGAGCGATGGAAGTGATATTTTTATCAACTTTTTAATGAAGATTTAGGTGATCAATTTAGCTTAGGTAATTAAAGTACATCAAATGAGTATAAAAATTAAAAATCTTATTGTAGAATTTTAAAAACTTTAGAAGTAGAACAAGCTTTAAATGGGATGCATATTGGAAAAGTCATTGGGCTGATGATATTCCGATAGAGGTATGAAAGTGCCTAGGGAAACAAGGTATTAAATGATTTACGAAATTATTTGACATGATATTAAAAACTAAAAAAATGTCTGATCAATAGAGGGTAAATACCCTAGTTCTCTTATATAAAAACAAGGGAGATATATAAAATTGTGCAAATTATAGGGATGTTAAACTAATGAGTCATACCTTGAAATTTTATAAAAGTCTAATAAAAAAATTAAGGAAGGAGATCACGGTCACCGAAAATCAATTTGGGTTCATACTTGGAAGGTCGACAATATAGGATCGATGCACGTCGTTAGAGGCAGTGAATATCGATCGTCTTTCTTTTTGATTTCTTCGTTCATTCGTCTTTCTATCAGAGTTAGTATGCAGTGGAATAATAATAAACAAAACAGGAAAAAAGATTCGCGGATTTACTTGGTTCCTAATCCCCCACTGTTAGTACGTCCAAGGCCTAATCACGAGAGACACTCGTCCACTAGTGGTCTCCTTTTTGGAAGTTTCCGGAGGCAGAGAAACTCGTCTTACACTTTAAGCACAGGCACAAGAGATATAAAACAAAGTACAACTTATAATGAAAATTACAAATAGTGTTGTTGATCCGTCCGGAATTCTTGAGTGCACGCACTCTTCCTAGCACTTCCTCGGTCGCATGAGCATAGCCTTGTCGTCTTTTGAGTGCAAAGTCGAATACCGTAGAGTAGAGAATTGATGTTCATGAATGTAGAGCCTTCGTCTTCTTTTATAAAGTTGGATCAGGTCCTTATCTGGATGAAGTCATATTTGGATCAAGTCTTATCTTTATCCACATCATCTAACTTATCCTTATCCTCATCCAAATCATTAAGTTGAACCTAATCTTTTTCCACATCAACTTCTATGTCAACATTTAAAATAACTCAACAATCTAGAACCAAACCCAGTCGATCTACCGAACCCTGTTTCGGTCTACTGGACCTCGGTCCAGTTCAACTTGAGTCAAGTCCGATTCATCCGTTTGCATTTGTCCTTTTTCTATTTTGCTTCGAGCTCCAAGTTTCTGCAAAACAACCTTACAAAACACAAACAACAACCTAGCACATATATGTAAGTCTACCGACCTATTAGGCTTACTTTTTGCTTAGAGGTCCCTCCTCTAAGTCTACCACCTAAGGGTCAATCCCTTAGGATCAAGCCGCACTCCCGAAAGTCTACATGATCTACTAGGCTTATCTTTTGTTTGAAGGTCCCTTCAAGTCTACCACCTAAGGGTTAATCCATTAGGATCAAGCCGCACTCCTGTAAGTCTACCCAACCTACTAGGCTTCATGCTTGAACTGCATCCAAGGCTTTATCACCTAAAGCTTACTCCTTAGGATCCCACCACCCAGACTTCACTCCTCAGGATTTTCCTTTGCCAAGCATCCGGTCACCTTTGACCTGCTTGGACTTACGCTTGCCAAACATCCTGTTCTACAAAGTTGCCTAGACTTTGCCTTGTCTAACCTCTGGTTAAGACTTATCCTTGCTAGACATCTGGTCCTATAAAGCTGTTTGAACTTTGCCTTGCCTAACCTCCCGTTAGGATTTGCCCTTGCAAACATCTGGTCCTACAAACCTGCCTGGATTTTGCCTTGCCTAACCTCCAATTAGGAGGTTCCCTTGTTAGTCATCCTGACTAGAGTTATCTCTTCTAAATATTAAGTCCTATTTGGATCAACGCTTAGTCAAACTGACCAGACTTAGGTACATTGTCAAACATTAAAATCCTGATTACACCAACAGACAATAGAAGTTATACATCTTTTTGAACAACTAATTGGAAAATTTTGGCAATAAAAATAAGATCTGCATATGGTATTACTAAGAAAAAGCTTATGATAGAGTACTAGAAGAAATTATATGGAGAATTCTAGAAAAGAAAAATGTTAGTGTAACATATATTGAACTAATTAAAGTTATGTATTAGGATATAACGACCAAACTAAAAATAAAAACTTTTAATTATTTCCAATAAAATTAAAGTTACATTAAGGATAAGTTCTAAGTTCCTATCTTTTTACACTAATTATGGATGAACTCATTGTACCCATTCAAGGCACAGTATCGTGGTGTATGTTGTTTGCAGATAATATTATTTTGGTAGATGAAATAAGTGAAGGAGTAAATGCTAAATTAGAATCTGGGTGGAAAACACTATAAGAGAAAAGTTTTAGGATTAGTAGAATAAAAACAAAATATATGAAATTTAAGTTTAATAATATTAGATGTAATGAGACAGTTGTTAAGATAGGAGATGACGCGTTACTTAAAACTAAGAGCTTTAAATATTTATGATCATTTTGGCAAAACGATTGAGAGATTAAGAGAAATGTCTTGTATAAAATACAAGCAAAATAGTTGAAATGGAGAAGAGTGTTGGATGTTTTATGTGATCTTAAAGTACATCTAAAACTTAAAGGAAAGTTATATAAAACTGTAGTTAGACCTGCTATGTTATATGAAGCTGAATGTTGGGCTATGACTCGAGCATATGAGTAGAAGATGAGAGTTGCAGAGATGAGAATGTTAAACTGGACGTGTGGACATACGAGGATAGACAGAATAAAAAAATGAGAGCATTAGAGATAAAGTCGGAGTTGCATCTATTGAGGGAAAATTCTGAGAGAGACGTTTAAGATGATACGAGCATTGTACTTAGAGGACCAATAAATGCTTCAGGCGATGTGAAACTATGATAAACACACACATCTAACAAGGAAAAGAAAGATCATAAAAGATTTGATTAGTAACAATAAAACAAGATAAAATTTATTTAAGTATACATGATGATATTGTAGGAGATAGAACTCAATGTCGTAAAAAGATCTATATAGTCGACTCCACCTAGTGGGATAAAACTTGGTTATTATTGTTGTATATTCTTTATGCTATTGCGTTGAAACCCAGCTTTGTCATGTTCCTAATTTGGTTTAACATCATATAATTTGTCAAAAGGATTGACTAGGATGTACGCTGAAGTTCTTCAATCAAATTGAAAAAATAAAATAATATATTTCAAATTCTGTTCTTTTTATTGTTCCTCTTTTTATATGCTTTGATGATCTTATGTAGCTGTTATTTTAACCTTCATAATGTGATAATCATTTTAATATAATCAGATCAATTTTCTATTTTCAAGCTGCACTCCTGTTCCTGCCATGTTTGTAAAGTCTAAATTCTTGACTCTTTTGAATTAATTCACATATCCTCTCATCACCATGCAGGGACGGTAGCTAAGATGGTGTCAGTTGACCTTGCTGAAATTTCCTAACAATTATATATTAAAGAATTAAAACTATGCATCAACTTCATTTAAGTTTGTCTTTTAATTTTTGTGGTCCGATTCTTTCAATTGGTTTGTTATTTTTAGTTTATTTTTTAAAATCTTACTTGATTGTTTTGCCAATGTTAAATAATTGGCACATATTTATGAATATCATTAAAAAAAAATCATAAGTAGGCTTTGTTATAAGCCTTCATTCACAAATAAATCTCATTCATCTTCTTTTTCATATTTAATGTATTTATTTCAGGAAATTTATGTATTTATTTATCCACAAATTCTTCTCTTTTACTTTATTTATCTCACTTAAATAGTTCTCTCTCAACTTCATTATCACCAAGTTAGCTTATATTACATCACCAATCAATATGCAGCTCAAGTTAGTTCAATTCCAATAGTTGATGACAATGACTGCTTGTTGGACACATACTCTAGAAGGTATTCTATTCAAACTCAATACAGCTGTACTCTTTCAATTTATTCCAAAATTTATACTTAACATACAAGTTTATTACATCTCATACACCTGCAATCTTCCAATTTCTCTATTAAAAGTTTTGTCCTATATTGCAACTTCAGCGACATCATATCTTTGGCTAAAGACAAGGTTTATGCACGAATTCACCTGGATGAAACAAGTATTTACCAGGTAAAGTGGAAACTTTCTTATATTAATTCCTTCTATCCTTGGAATGCCTGAATTATTATATTAATCTGAGATGAATTCAGACTTCTCTTGCAATGTGAATTTTCACTCCTTGCTTTGGAACTTGGCAAATCATTACTTGGGTTTGTAGTCAGATCTATTTTTCATCCATAATCTTCTTATTGTATTTGCCCACATGAACAGTGAACATCTTATCTCATTTTTGGAACAGATGTGGTTATGTTGTGATAATATAATTTTAATCCTTAAGGTTTAAGGTTACATTGATCACAGTTCTAAACAGCCTGCTGCTGGATAGTTTGTATGAGGCTTGCCATCTGTTCACCTATTATTATTTTGAATTATGAACACTTACTCAACTTTTCTCATATTGTTAGGTGCATGGTTTAAATTCTGATCAGACTAGTTTATACTCGCGACTACAGTCATGAGTTCTAACTATTTAGGTTGGCTAAAATTGATCCTATTCTGCCTTTGTACTCTATGTGTTAATTATTTTGTCCAATGACATCATGCAGATGAATTTGTATATGATTTTGTAACTCACCACCTTACTGCCCTATAGGTTGCTAATGTCATCCTCATCAAGCTAGGTCAGTCCCAACTATTTAGGGTTGGCTATTTGAAATTTTCTCCATGGAGATGTTTTTTTTTCCATCGAGAACCGAAAATTATACAGGATAACTCAAAGAAGTAAACAAGTCAAATAACTTGACCTAATTATTCAGTGAATTAATTTGGAAAATATTCACTGCTTTTGATGCCCCATAACTTGTTAGTAAATTAACATGATATATATATATGTAGGTTTATTATACATGAATGATATGATTAACATGATATGACACAAATTGCTAGTTATAAATATTAATATTGTTGCTATTTTATCTTTTGTTGAAGTTCTTGTCTTTGCTACATTCAATTTTTGCACATATTGTTATTAACTATCTTATTCGACAATGGGATGCTGATGAAGATACCATTGTTCGTTAATAGGGTAAAGAATGAGTGATCAAATGGTTATAAGATTGTAGTATGACCCACTATAGTATTCGCTATTAGGAAGCAACATGTATAAAAAAGTTATTGTAGTAGAGGAGAATGCTAAAATGTGTGGAGTTGCTAGATAGGTAAAACAAAAAAACATAGAGATATCAGAATATAATAGAGTGGAAGATTAGAAGGTGCATGGAACATTAGTCATTGTTATTAAAAAAATTGATCATTACTATTATAGGATTGCATGGAGCTCAACGTTGGAATGCAATTTCTATATTTGATCCCAAATAATTAATACATTTACGGTTTTGATGATGATTGTTTCTAATTACCTAGCATTTTTTATTACAAAGTTTGATTGGTTGCATCATAATCTTAAACTTTTTCAGTTAACGTAAGAAGCATATGACACTGGACCTGTAGTTTGATACTGGGATCAAGTTACTATATGAATCAATGGTATCAAAATTGCATATGTGATACGGGTATCAAGCGTTGCATTTAGCTGTATTTATAGCATTATTTTAAATTACAATATCCTTTTATGGGATTTGTCACTCATTATTGGCAATACAATACTTAATATGGAATAGTATTTTTCACCTTTGACCATGGGAAGCCATATCATCATTTGGATTGCCGTTGATGGATTTCCGCCCAATGGAATTTATAACTTGTGGTCATATGGTAGTATTTGACTTCTTTTTTCAAGTATAATCATCTAGGGTCCTCAACATTATAAAACTAGATTTGTATGCTGTGTATAATAGTTCTTTGTTAAACCTCGGGTGAATTTGTGAACCAATGATGATAATATTATCCACATGGAGAAATCTGTAGCACATTGCTGGTACTTTATATGATACAACCAACTTAAGAGTGCTATGCCGAGAGCAATCCTTGATACCAGGGATCTTGTATTCAAGTCAAGATTGTTGTTGGTTATACACATACTGGCTTATCTTTTAAAATCAGGAGGCATGTCTGTTGAGGTATTGTGTTTGCACTTAGAAATATTCCTTTTTAGATTCTCATTATCTACAACACTTTATTCATCATTATCATCTACTTACAAATGCATGATATTTATATTCTCCAAATTCTCTATGACAATAAAACACATTGTATTATTTTGCATCTGATCACTTGCTCTCCCGTTTCACTATTATAACTTGTGATTTTGGTGAAACACAATACCCACTTCTATAAATCTCTCACATAAATAATCTCACTTGAAAGGATCAGTACTCTATTTGTGATAGACAACAAAAATAGTCAAAAGATTCACATAACGCATGGGTTTAAAGCCCTTGCACTCAGCTGTGTCAGGATATTTGCTCCAATATGCCCATATTGCACTAATGTACCATAATCCCTTGGGAGCATGGGGTCCAAGCCAGATTTCATGCCTTATCACTTTCTCTATTTTGATACAAGTAATTACACATTATTTTATTCTAGGTGTTTCTTAGACTGATTTATATTCTCTTGAGGGACTACCGTAAGTTTTTATCTCTTTTAAAAGTTTCAATTGTTGGTTAGTTTGTTATGGAATAGTTATCTAAGGCATAATTTTGAAGAGACAATTGAATGAGAATATCACATAGAACAAGTAAATTAAAAATAGTTATCACTAAACAAGAGTTATGGAGAAAACAACTCCCTCTGCCTGTGTTTCACCTACATGTATAAATCTCCCAGAGCATGATAAGTTTAAGATTATAATGGGGTGCAAGAAACTCCTGCTAATGTGGGGTCTTGAAGAAGAGTTGAGCCACATTGGATCTACAAGTTTAAGATTATATATAACAAAAATAGGAAATCAACTGTATTCCCGTCTATAGCCTCAAATAGCATTATTTGTATCCCCAAACTCATCATTTGAGGATATTTAAGTTTCCCCTTTTGAAAACTTACACAATCTATCTCAAAAGTCATTTCACAAGCTCAATTTAAATCATAAACAAGGTAAATGACATAGAGAAACATGTAAGAATACTTGCCTCAATTGAAGAACTCTACCTTAACACTTGTTTGACCCCAAGATGCACCTTAAGCATATTATAATTCAATCTATCACTCAAGTCTATTCATGGTCGCCATTACCGGTCCACTTTGAACTAGTATCATTGGTATCCTCAAGTTAACCCCGTTTATTCTTCTGTTTCTGCATTATCTACTTAGCTCTTCTGTGAATATCAAATTATATTGTTCTTGATAGTCTAAGTTTGCCTCTTGGTACAAAAGGTGGTGAATATATAAATCTTAATTGTCACATGGCACAGCCAGTGTGGACTAGGTTGTTGAACAAGTGTAAAGTTACATCATTGTCTAGCTCTCAACTGTCACTAAGCTCACTTAGACAAATAAATTTTACAATCATTTTTCACAAATTTCAGGCATTGCAGCTCAAAAACAACGCAAGTTCATCTCATGTATCTTTAACTGGGCAGCATTTCCATACGTGTCTCCGCTCAGATTCCCTGCAGAAAGTAATGGAGCAATTGGCAAATCCTGGTATTTAATCACTAAAATCTGAATTCTTCATTCTAACCTATGAACTGTGCTTGAAATATTCCTGTCAATTGATCTAGGGGTACGGCGTGTGATTATTGTAGAAGATGCAACTAACCATGTGGAAGGCATAATTTCGCTGAGTGATGTATTCAGGTTCTTGTTCAGAATGCGACAAGCGAACGAAGCCATCCATCGGATCATTTAACTCTGCCAAAAGTTGTTTAGCCCACAGCATTTAGAAAAGACTAATGAAATTATTTACACGCAGATGTTTATCTTTTCCTCTTGATTGTTTCTTGATTCAATAGGCCTCATTGTTTAGTCTGGCCCCTATTCATTGGCCGCACCGAGATCTGTAGATGAGAGGAACTAGTTTTGATCTCGCTCTTGAAAATTATTTTCCATTCCAATTGTGCAATGCTAATGGTTCACCGTACATATATATCTTGAGCACATGAATGAGACAATGGAAAACCATTAATGTTATTGTCAAACAGCATTATATTCATTATCTTATTCCCTTTTTTTAAATCTGTTTAAGCTCTATAAGTGAAGGGGAGTCTTGGTGTAATATTAAAGTTGTTATCGTGTGATCTTTAAGTCGCAGAAATAATCTTTTGTAAAACGGGATAAAATTATATACAATAGATCTAATGTAATCCGATCCATCTTTGAATTTCCGTATTGACAGAAGCTCGTATTGACAGAAGCTTAGAGAATTTCTGTATTGACAGAAGTTTTGAGGCTGATGGCTGTCCTTAAACTCTAGGTTGATTATTATTGATACTTCCAAATTCCAAAATCTAGAGGTTATTGAAGTTTTATACAGCGTCTCAGTTCATCCCATACCAGATCCACTCTTCCTATACATTACTATTTAAGCTGCCACCCATCGCCTTGTAGTGGCTACCGCCGCCGCACCCTCCACCATTTGGGTTCGGCCTCCGGCTCATCCAGCGGCGTACGACCAGCTGAGGGCAGCTGTGGAGAGGATTTTCTGCATGGGGATCTTGAAGGATGATTGGTGGACCATGATCGGGGCGATGCAGCTCACCATGCGACTTGGCAAATCAACAGCTCAGCTACATGGAAGTCAAGTAGTCAAGCTTAGCACAAAGATTAAAACCAAGGAAAATCTTTGAAATGCCATTCAATGTGCGCACCTTCAACTTTTATTATTGTCAAAATCTTGCCATTTCCTTTTAAAATATCCTTACGTTGGTTTTTTTAATCATGAAGTTGATTAAAAAATCAAACAGGTACAGAAAATTTATTATAAATGAATAATAATAATAATAATAATTTATTATTCTATTTATATTCAAAATTAACAAAAATGTATTACAACTAAAGAGGGATACCAGGAGACATCAGGCACTCAAATTCCTGATCAAAAATATACAGAGGGTCGTTAGGGAAGTGACAAGATCATGCCAGTCCAAATTTCTTCTCGGCAACTATGAAATATGTTGTGCTAATTTGGTTTTAGGCCACTCATGAAAGGAACATATTAGGCTTTAGTAGAAATAGTCATGACAATTCCGATTCAGATGAAGAAAAATTCTATCAAGTCCTTATTAGCTTCAATTTCTCGCTTTCTCAGAAGATTTACATGGTTCCATAAGACGATGAAAGGAAACTAGAGAGAGTGATCGGAGCATGCTGATGATGCCAAGAGAATAGTGAATCGCATCTAATTGTGATCCCAGAACTTGATGTTGTTGAATTCTTGCAACCATAGGAGCAGGAGATTTATCCGCTGTGTGAAGGTGTACCTTCTGAGCTATGCTGAGTAGAAGCAACTTTTACGAGGGACGAATTCCTTCGCCAGTTCTCAATTGCTCTTCTAACAGTGGCCTTCGCTTCTTGCACCTCTGCCACCGAGAACTTGTGCTCAAGGATTCCTAAAGGTCCTGGCTGCAGTACGTTGAGGACAGTCTCCACATCTTGCTCCAATAGCCTGTAATATAATGTATCCTTTAGATTAAACTTTGAACCGAGAAGAGAGAATTGACATAACTCATAAATTAGGTCCAGCCCATAGGGCCATCGGAGTTATAAAACGAGAATAAACACAGGAATTGAGTTGTGAAAAGTTGAATTCGCAATAACAAGCAATATATGGTATATGAGTGCAGTTTTAAATGCAAAATTCAGTAAGGGTATATGCTTTCACAACTCAATTGAAATAGTCCAAGTCTTCCATGTATAGCATACATAATAATTCTAATTTAACAATAAAATAAATGAATACATAGATCCAGTACAGTCAAGAGCCAGAGCTAGTCAAAGCTTTTAAACTGATTGCATCAATAGTGTAAATGCTATAGCTATCAACTATACCTGAGAACTTGCGGCAACTGTACGCCCGGGAAGGACCTGAGAAAAGACATAGTCATGTACTTCTTCCTGGTAATCTTCACTCGAGAAGGAAACCTGGAAGAAAATGCAAATTTCTATCAAATGCCAAAACATAGACGTAACCTGACAAGAGGAAGAAGGAATACTAGACCAATATATTAGGATACATTAGATGTTCTAGAAGGATATAGCAGGCCCCAATTTTACAGAAGAATTCAATCTAAGTTTTAGATAAAAAAAAAAAAAGCAGGGAGAAAATTAGATGGCATAGCTCCTGTTTTAAGGGTACAATGAAATCGACATTAGAACATTCCCTGTATCCTGAAGGACTACTAAATATCAGAGATTTCATGGCCACTACAAATAGTTGAAAGCAAAATCATCTCATTTTTCATCAAATTCTTATTCATCTGCATGATGATGACAATCCATGATTTAGATTTAAAAAATAACTTTTGCAATCTTGTATGATGCTTCAGCAACTTTACATTAGTGTAGCAACTCACAAGTGATCAACCAAAGCAGAAAGAGAGGAAAAACAGATATGCTGGATCTCGTCTTTACTGTGCATATATCTTAATAAAGGCATATACTTGAACTAAAAAATTCAAACAATGACTGTGTAGACTGTACCAATCATAGTAGAAATAGGATCAATGAAGAATCAGTTCAAAACAACTCAAGAACACTAGCAACAAGATACCAGAAACCAATGTGGGTCCAGTTGCAATATCAGAACAGCAGATTGAATGACAGGTAAGAACTTGGATAGTTTCACATCAAAGGGATATGAAGGGTTGATATATCCCTCATCTGGGGCAATAATAGCCAGAGTACAAACTCATTGGAGCAATATTGAGATTGTTCTGTGCCTCTTTCAAACAGAAATTATATGACAGCATAGAATGGTTTGTGACACAATTTTTGTGTTGCCACAAGAAATGGTGGCACGAGAATAGCTTTCACAATGGTGGAAAGCCTAGAGAAAGAATAGTTAGACATCTACTTCAGTTGTTCAATAGTAATTGAATGTAGAACGCCTCAAGGAATGATGGTATTTTTGTTCAGATGGTTTCCATCCCATCAAGGTCACATTCAAACATTATGTAATATACATGTACAATTGCACCAACTGAAATGAGTACTTTTTTGGTCTGACAAAGTTCTTGTCCAAATAGATTAAATGGCAAATTGAATAATATCATGCCCAATAATATGGTTTATAGTGCTTCCCTAAGACACTAGGAAGTTATACTAATGTGCGTAATTTTGTTTGTAGGTAAACATTTTTTAAATGAATAAAGTAACCAATTCCAAGGAATCAGGTAACCACACCAAAACCTAGAGGCCACAAAATGAGAGCAAACGTCATGAAATTCCTCCATGATCAAGACACAATCAAATGATTTCTTAAAATCACAGATGGAGCTCATGGTCCTAGCAAGAACTCTGTTGCCTTGTTTTACTGATATTCTTTTTCTGATTGTGTATGGATTCTAGGAGGGAAAAATCCTCATTAGAACCAAATATGAGGTAGACAAACATAAGAGAGATGGAGACGGGCTATGGTCTAGATGGGGAAAAAAAGAAGCGTGAAGGTTACAAATGAGAGGAATATAGAATGACACACATACTAGTGAGATTGACAGTCAATGGCATGACCAAGATTCTCTGAAGGGAGGACACCAAACTGATTCAACAAAACAGAGTCATATTATTTCAAACCTCTATTGCTCGGGTTTGATAATAATTTAGCATACATGTTTACAATGTTTAATTGTGGATATATATAAGTTGATCGACAGAATAAACAGCAATGAATATTGTACAGTTAAATCAATTAAATGCTCTCATCGATTTACAAATATCCACTGTCATTAATGATCTGCAGAAATAAACATCACAGCGACAAAGAAAGCATGAGTAATCAATCTCTTTTCATCAATTGTCTAAAAAAAAGAAGCTACACAAGGTGCATTTTCAAGGAAAGACAAGAAATAATCAATTTTTAAGAGTCTTCTCATAACAGAAGGGATCAACAACACTACTGTAAATTGGTCCGAAATCAAAATCCATTCTCAAAAACAGTTAACTCCAGAATTACCACACATGTGCCTCTCTTCTACATTAAAACTATGATTTCAACCCAACAAAAGATGTGAATGCCGCTTCGATCCAAGGTCAGCGTGAATAGGAGAAACCTCGATGAACTTGGAGCCGGAACTACGAGGAGACGATCGTAGATAGGCCGAAGGGGTAGAAGGTCATGACCTTGCGACGGAACGGAGACTACGGAGTTGCTGGAGGAGGAGGGAGAGGCGCGATGGCTGTTACCGATCGAGAAGGGGCTGCGGGCGTAATCGAAGATGCGAATGCTAGGGATCGGAGCAGAGGTTCGACCAGGCGTCAGATTGGACTTATTTGCTCCTATCACATTTTTACATTTTTATTAAATACTAGTGATGCACGCATCACGTATCTTCCTTAACTTCCTTATGAAAAAAAAAATAATTTAATTTAATATTATACTTATTTTTAACATTATCGATCTAAAATATTTATAAAAGTTTTTTGATCATAGTGTTATCAATTCTAAGATGTGGAATTAAAGAGAACTATATTATTTTATATAAAATAATCAGAGAAAATTAATAATGAGAAAAATTCATAATAATATGCCGCAGCTGTATCTCGAACTATAGATCACTAATTGTTTCGCTTATGAAATTACTAATAAACTTTGGAATTATTTTTAGTGTGAATAGAAAAAAAGGATATTAACGTAAATTTATTTTAGGGTTCACCAAAATTAGTTAGTAAACGAGGAAGATTTTTAATAAAATAGTAATATAATCAAAATATTCCTTTTATTTTAAATTTTATCATTTTAACATGTACTTTTACACTAAAAGGAGGCGTTTGGTTTAGGGTAATAGGAGTGGGGAATGAGAATATAAATAAGGGAATGAATCGTTGAAATTGGGTAATAACTCATTCTCATGTACCTCCCCTTCAATGAGTCATTACCCTATTTTCATCACACATTCTCTCTCATAATACTTTCTCTCTCATTATTCTCTTTCATCATATTTTTCTCTCACATTAATCTTTCTCTCACATCTAATTTTTTTCTCTTATTTTCCTTTAAGGGTAAAAAAGGAAACTTTGATTTATTCCGATAGAAGATATACAACTAACCAAACATTGCTTTTAAGAGTGATATTCATGCTCATACCCATTCTCATTCCACAATATAATGATTCTCATTCCGATTCCTATTACTAGGAAAGAACCAAACGCCCCCTTAGACATTATCATTTTATTTATTTATTTTTATAATCTAGATATTCAACTTTTATTATCTGACTAATTTTGAAGGTAAACTTGGTTCCAACCAAAATTTTCTATTAACCGTCAACCTCACAAGTAATTTGAACTCCTCGATTCGATTGTAATGTATGTCACATTGTTTACCATCACCTTATAATCTAGGGAGCTTAGATATTATCATTTTAGAATAATAATCTAGTAAAAATTAATAATAATAATAATAATATTATTATTATTATTATTATTATTATTATTATTATGATAGTATCAGAAACTCCTGTCAATATAAAATCAAACCATATTAATTATTGAATATATTGTCGGCAATCTGATATTACATTTTACAAGAGATGGTTTTTAAACGATAAATAAATAAATAAATAATAATAATAATAATAAACTAACAAAAAATTGCAAAAGGAAGTCAAAATTCTACAATAGCAGGCACCTTAAGAGGCTGGATTATTTTACAGATGAATGAATCATAATATTTTTGAACAATAAATAAATCCATACAAGAATGGTGAATTTTTGAGTTTTGAGACACATCAATGTTGCCATGGCTGTCAGAGAGACAAACACAGTTCGGATACACAGACAGCAAGAACTACTGCTTGGGACAGATCTTTTGTGCATTGCATTTCGCTGAAGAGATTGATTCCCGGCAGCTTGATCAAATAACTGATTGTTTGTTCTTCAAGCTCATGTAAATAACTGGCTACCGAGGGTAACAATGGCAGTGCCATCGCCCATGATTGTTGTCAATGTCATCTCAGTCTCTAGAATCCTATCGAGCACGGTGACAATTGAGCTCATCCACGGGCGGCTTTGACCGGATGGATTCAAACACTGAAGAGTTAGTGCAATTAGCTCTTTCATACCTTGGGAGGTAAAACCATTACCGAGCCGACGATCGATGAGATCATTTGAACTAACATGAGCTTCCACCTAATGCAGTGAACTTGTAAGTGTCTAGCTGAACTAAAGATCATCAGTTAAAGGAAATACTTGAGCACGATGAATTACCCAATGAGCTAAAATATTGTATGAATCTGGAGAGATGCACCGTTCAATGTCAATTCCGCTTATGAGCTCTAGAAGGAATACTCCAAAGCTATAAACATCACTGGCTTCAGAAAATCTTCCCAACTCTCTGGCACTGGAAAACACATTACCTTAATACAATACCCAAATAAGTCAATTATGATATCCAATAACAGGTACAACACAAGTAACACAAATTGTGAAATTTTGACATACACAGGATCTTGGAAGGCATTTTTACTTCCCTGATGTTGAACTTCCTGACTTCCTTGTAGTAATTTGAGAATGCCTGCATCAGCTACCTTCGCAATGAAATTCTCGTCAACCAAGATGTTGCTTGTTTTGAAGTTTTTATGTACCAAAGGAGGTGCAAGACTGTGCAGATGGGTTAATCCTGTGATCCAAAGTTATGAAACAGCTCTAATTTCAGATTGTGGAGAGGATAATTTCTGCTCAAACTGTATGATGTATCACTCATTAACTTATTTCCTCATTCAGTTGATATAAAGGATTGAGCTTACCTTTGGCAGCTCCAATAGCCACTGTGAGCCTTTGTTTAAATTCAAGATTTGTTAGTGAATGGTGTTCATTATCTGCCAAAAAAAGTATACTATGTTTAAGTAGGCAAAACAGAAAAATAATATCAGAGCCATGAGTCAGTGTTAAGATCAGGTAACCCTACAATATAAGTGCTGAGTGATGCTTCCATTTGGCAAATACTCATAAACTAACATTTGCAAACCACCTTCCTGGCAATAACCGATAAGAGTAACTAGATTGCGGTGTCTGATTTTTGATAAATTTTTAACCTGTTTAAAAATAAGAAACAGTTTAGTATGCCTTGCCACCACACGAGCATAACAAAATCATGGAAAATCAAGTGGTGTTCACGACCAAAATTCCTTGAAGGAAAACAATTGTGAGCATAATTCATATAATGAAAATAGCACATCCTCAAGAAGCATCTATGCATCTGTATCTGAGCTAATTAAATGATATATATTCTGAAATAACACCTTGAAATAATGCTATCAACCAACTAATATGAGCTTATCCATGCCAAACACAAAAATGAATGTGAATATCTAAATAATGGTTGCACTTATTCAAACAACGATTTGATAATGTCTGTGTTTAGGCCAAAAAATGATTGTGCATCTCTAGCTAAGGATGTTGCATACATATGTGTTGAACTTGTGGCATAAGGGCCACAGCACAATAATCTCATCCTCGAACTCATGGTATCTGTTCCACTTCCATGGCCTAATCCAGCCACCTGCATGTAAGATTTGATCAGATGACCTGAATAGACACAACCAATAGAGTCTTGGTCTTTAGCCCTTATATCACTACAAATATCATATATCTCTCCGTTGATAAAGATTGAATTGAATCATGTACCTTCTTTATCCATTGATGAAGATCAAATTGCACAATATGCCTTCTTTAATATTTATACATGTTAGATCAGATTGGACGAACCAAGTTGACACAACCATCAGATTCTTGGTCTTTAGCCCTTATACCACTACAAATATCATCTTCTTCTCCTTCGTTGAAGATCAAATAGCGCCATGTGCCTTCTTACTGTCTACACAACACATCTTGAACGTACAACACACATCAAAATCTCCAAAACAAATACATTAGATGGAGATCTCATAGCTATCATCAATATTTTTTTTTCTTTTCAAATCTCAAAACCTCTTCTATAAGAATAACATAAGTATCCTTGACATCAAGTGTGACTAAAAATACCAAGGATGCCCTCAATCCAGAACATGTTGGGTCCCAACAGAAGTTAGCATGATTTCCCATTTAGTTTCCACCCCAACTACATGATATGTCTTGTCTTCTCCAAGCTACACAAGTTTTCTACTTAGTTTATAGATCATGAAGTCACTACTCAAAGAAGTCACATGATTTGAGAATCACTAGTCCATGATCAATTGAGAAAAATCTATCTAAGATTATTTTTTCTTCTCATCAACATTAAAGACACTTTCTACCACAGTGGTTTTGCAATGTTTTATAAGTCTCTTCAGACATTTTGATCTCACATTTTGATTTGCTTTCTAGTTCCAACACATGATATCTTCTACTCCAGTTGTGACCAAGAGTGTCCCTTGGTGTCTTTGAACCATAAGACTCATCACCAATGCCCTTTTGTTTACCAAGTAACTTGTCTGATTTTGGAGTGGAACATCACTTCATCATAGTAGAAGATCTCATCTTTGTCAAAGATCTATGACTACCAAAGACAGAAGCATGCTACAAGATGATAGAAGCAAGTATAGCTTAACCATAGCCTTCTTCTTCATAATAGCATGATATTGTCCACTTTGGACCTAAGCCCTAATGACTTTATTTTTGGGCTCTACCCAAAAGACTTTATGCCAATGGAGATATCTTACATCCTTTTAAACTCATGATCTTTTCCATATATTTTCAATGTGGGACTTTGATTGTATCGATCCCTAACAAAGTGCAAATCTTTTATTGCAGTTGAATTTTCAATAACATAGACTTCAAGATTGTTGCCAAATCAAATTGCCCATTCATGTCAAACCTTGTGGTATCCCTTAATATATTAATATTTTCTATTTTTAAAAAATTAATTAAAAATTATTTTTTATTTTAAAAAAAATGTCGAGCCAACCCGACGGAGCCCAAACTTGTGTTGGGTGACTGTCGGTGACATCACAGGTCATGCCCAACATAGCCCGTGGCAGTCGAGCCCAACGCAAGAACTCAACGAGCCCATTGGGCCTATAGCTTAATTGACCCATTTTAGCACCTCTAAACCCAATCTATCTACCAATATCTTATAAGGAATAATCAAAAACCAAAACAAGAATCTTGCAAAATGCCAATTGAAACCACCTTCAAATAATGTCATCCACCAACCTTAATCTTTAAGCATTTAACAAGCACAAAAAATGGTGTTTATTTCGAACAAGGATTGCACAATCTTAGTGTTTTAGATAAACATAAATATGGTTTTTGATTAACTATCCAATGATGATGCATGCACTCATATTGAACATCCTAGAGGCCATCACACATTCACATAGATAGTAAGCAAGTCTTTTTTGCATTTATGTTAGCAAATATGGAGGACTAATGAGAATTGCATTAGAAAAAACTTCTTATACTTTGTTAGTCCAGGGAAACCAATTTACCTCTTCAACAAATGCCAGCCTTGGAACATGTGCATGCCTCTTAATTGCTACAATTGTACCATCAAGAAGCAGACCCTTGTATACTAAACCGAAGCTACCAGTGCCAACAAGATTGCTTTGACTAAAGTTCTTAGTAGCTTCTTCCAACTCTTCTAGTGTGAATCGCCTAGCAACATGATGCTCATTTGCAAGACTGTAATCGACAAATGATCTCCTATCTCTCCTACATTCCACTGCACAAACACAAATACCAAAACCAAATATATATAAAGATTAAAATAAGGAAAGCAGGCAAAATAGTGAAGACAAAAGCCCTCTCAATCATATAGAGTAACCTTAGTTACCAAGATTAGATGGGTCTGAAGAACCAGTCTCAGAACTTCTATTCGCCTCGGTCCTCCCCCAGTAAAATATGCAGAAGAACAAAAGCCCAACAACAATAACCAACAATGCACAGCCACCTGCAGCAGCTCCAACTATTTCTGCAACTGAACCTGGCATCTGATAGAGACTTCACTCCAATTATCCCAAACATCGATTCTTAGAAGACGAACAGCGACACGACAGAGGAAACAACAAATTAACAGCAATGCATGACCCAATGAAACCCAAAAGGAAAGAAATTCAATAGCCATGCTGCTTTAGCTCTGTCCAACCAGGGTTACAATTTGCTTGACAGCAATCAACCGAATGTCGCTGAGTCATGCTTCCAAATTGGCTCGATTGATCGATAGCAGCAATTTACTACCGATGAACCCTAACTGGAAGGCATTCAAAATCCACACAGGTAGCTGACAAAAATTGAATTAGAATACAGGCTACAAAAGCCAAACAACCAATTTCAACCGTCTTACAGCACACCAGCAGTGTGGCCATTCGATTCACCCTACCATTTGCAGCAACATACTACAACCTTTTTCCTAAAAGCAACATCACGTACAAGCTAAATGAAACCTCGAACTACAAAAACTCGAGACGACATAAACCACACTTTGTCGAGATGCCATGGGACTCCTATTGAACTGATTTGGCACGGCTAAATTAGACTCACCTGACGTGCAGTATCCACAAGAGAGCGAAAAGAAGAAGGGATGAATACGACCAAAGGATTGGTGAACAAGATGCAGGAGGGGGGAGGCTAATAAACCACATGACGAATGGGTGAATGGGGTCTTAATCAAAGATAGTTGGGTGAGCAGCACAGATCTGCTCGCCATGTGTTTGTAGTATTGTTTAAAGCAGTACTTCAGAATCCATCTCAATCCGAGAGGAGCAAGTACATATTGTATTTGTCTACGAGGAGGAAGGAGGGAAATGCATGGCCAGGGTAGGTGATTTGAGGCAGGTATGAGCGTTACAAAAAATGTACGAGATCTCCAGTCGGGTTTTACCAGCAGGCGGTACCTGCGATTATCAGACACGAGGGGATGGAGAGGGGTACAAGGTCTTCCGACATCAGGATTTCTTTTCGCCACCGCCAAGATTCCACCCTGCCATGGCCCATGGTGGCTTGTTGGAGGACGAGGCCCTCGAGGTTCCAAATGGAGCAGCCCCTCGTGATTGACACTCATACGGTACGAGGCCCCGCCCTGCTCCCGGAGAAACCTGGTCGTGGGCAAAACTCGGACGCCTTGTTCAAATGACTGGACGTGAAGGTCTGCCGGTGTCCATGACACGACAACCCTCTGCGGGGCCTGTGTGCGTGGCATGCATCTCGCTCGCCTGGCTCTATGTGGCCTACCCAGCTCATAGCTGAGACCGGAAGGGAGAGCGGTGGGGCATGACAACGCCTTCCAGCTAGCCATCTACCATACCGCATGGTCTGCGGCACAGCCTGGAAAGCCTAGTAAAACCTGGTGGGATTTGTCATGGCATGAATTGGAACACTCGAGGAATCCTTCCTCACTACAACCTCGATGTAGGAGTAGATTCGCTACCTAGATTATAAAATAAATAAATTTACTATCTTAGCAGCCCCTTAATACTGATACATAAGCCATAGATATATTCCTGAGAATCAATTGACCATTACCTCAGAACTACACTACTTACGAGAAGCTCTACACAAAACTTATGCTTAACCAGGTTAAATCAACTTAAAGTAAAAGCGCATCCGTTCAGTTACACACAGGAAAGAAGGCGTCAATTACACATGTAGGGAGATTACGTTGGGTTGCATATGTTAAAATTATGTAGCCAACTGAAATAAAGACACCGAATAAAGAAAGAGAAGGGACGCAACTACTACAGGAGCAAAACACACTCTTTCTTCCTTCATTTCAGCTAGCAAGGTACGTCTGATTTAAGTATCCGAGGACCATACCAAAGTACGTCGTGACCTGACCTTTTATTGGTCTTTTTAACCGGGAAAGAGAAGCTGCTCTATCATGATTTTGTTTGCTCGACGCCAATCCGCTAAGAGCCGAACTGATGCAGTCGAAGTCAACAAAGGACGATCCCGTAGAAGTTGACTAATCTCTCGATTTCAGGGTTAACCAAGAAGCCGACCTCTAAACTCAAGCTTATAAAAAATAAAACTTAAATAACCATTTTAACAATTTAATTCCTTCTAGATTGAGCTCCAACTAGAATTTTGATTAACAAAAGGAGGAGCAGTGGCTTGGGCCATGGCGCAATAACTTCATCGAAACAGAACTGGACCGGACAGTAAACAAACAAGTCAAGGTGGCTGGCACCCGGCCCCCTCTTTTTGTTTCCATTTGCTGCTGCTCTGGAATTCCCTAAGCAATGTTTTCAGAGAAAATTTGGTTGGGCCCTAAAAGTCCGTGAGGATTTTTGTTCCGCCTCTGACATCCTTTGGAATTGCAGGATCGAGTAGCGATGCCTAATCACTGACGCACTGATTTGGCCTTCCAATGTATTTTAAATTCTACGCACAAAGATCATATGCGGACAGCCTGATTGAAAAGGGTAGCTAATTTGCCAAACTTTTTTTTTCATTCAATTTCTTATCATTATCGCCATAATTCATATATATCTTATACATACACGGAGTGACATGGATTTCTCTCTCTTTCTGGTTTACCATTTGAGGAAAAGAGATTCTTTAGTGTCATACGAGTTAACGAATTCATTCTAGCTCGGTTATACTTATTCTGTCCCAAAGGCCGATTGAGCAGAGATGCCTGCGGGGCTTGCTCGGCGTTCTTGTCGGGCATTTTCTAGAAGGGGGCGCACTTAATTCTTTGGATTTTTTTTTTATACAATGGTGTATCATATTTTTTAATATATTTTCCATTCATTTCAATTTTAAATAAAAATTAAAATAGTAATTTTTCTTATTTAAATCTAACCAAACATGAATTCGAATCAAATAAAAAAATATTTTAATAAAGAGTTTCATACAAAAGTTATTAATGATACTACAAAGTTTTTTTTTTTAAAAAAAAAAACGTCATTCAATTCATAATAATCTCTTAAATATTTCCATATTTTTATTTTTAAGTTTTAATACATTTAAAAAATAATAATAATTTTTATGATTTATTATTATTATTTAATACCTAATTAAAAAATAAGTAAAACTGAAATAAAATTAGAAGATGATTATGAGTTTATTAATTATTATTATTATTATTACTTTTAATTTATTAAAATTTTCAAATAAAAATAAATTTAAATGGTCAAGTTTAATGTTATAAATTTTTTAATGTCATTAATGATTTCTATATGAAACTTCTTAACAAAATTATTAAATTATTATTTTTTTATCTAATTCGGTCCGATTGCATTTGATTTGATTCAAATAAAAAAATTAACTTTTTATTTTAATTTAAGATTGAAATAAATGAAAAAGATATTCTAAGAATTAGATGCACCCTTTCATAAAATCTAAAATAGAATGTGTCCTTTAAAAAAAATGCCCCTTTCTTTTTGGAGACTTCTTATAATCTCCACGCGCTGTTGTTGTTTGCTGTTGTTGTTTGCCCACGGGTTTAGGGAGTAGTTTAGTTAATCGGCTCATGGTTTTAGGTTTTATTAATTGCCAAATTAAGTTTAGTTTATTAACATTGCAAATTTTTAATGCAATTTGATTATTAAAAAAAAATATTTATATATATATATACACGCGAAATGAAATATCAACAGAGATGATCTAGAATTCTTTCTTCATGCCCAAAGGGAATAAATTGAAATGTCCATCAATCATCGTATAAATCAATTCTTTCGATTAAAGGTGCATCTTTTCTTTAATTTCATTTCATTTTTATTTTAGTCAGAAGAGAACATTGAATCTAGCACAAACATCCATGTAAGTGGTCAGGGTCAATCGGACGTCAACTCATCAGAAGTCAACTAATAGAAAATTATTTAAAATATTTTTAAAATTTTTAAATATTTATTGAAACTTAAAATAAAAGACAGAGAAGGAATTTCAATTAGGAAGTGTTCATGTCATTACCTTTCAATCATCTCTCTTTCACTTCTATTATTATATCTGCACTTTTTATATTTCAAGAACTAATTACTATTATAGAGTTAATAGTTATTTATGATTTATCTCTTCTATTATTCTGAGATGGATTAGCTGAAATTACGGAGATGAGCATAGTCATCTTCTATCGACCCATGCACCTTTTATATTAAAAATTTAAGGAGGCTCAACCCCAATTACCTAGTATCATTAATTCTATGGCAAAATACAAAAATATTTTACCTAGCAAATCGAGGAGATTAGACATCCCCAATTATATTAATCAATTAATCATAAACTAAAACACCGTGGAGCGCAAAATAATTAATTAAGCGTGCATGCGTTCAGAATATCTAGTGTTCATTCACTATCATTATCGTGCGCGATTTGTTCTCCCACTGGAAGTCACTTAAAGAAGATTTTGCTGAAGGCATCAAGCAACATTATTATATGTATATATATATATATAGGGGCAGCAGTAGGTGAGTGACGTCTATAAAATTTATTTTTAGAATTTAAAGATTAAATCATAATATTAACTTTAATTTTAAATGGAAAAAAAATTAGATGCTCACAATGTAGGGTAAGATATGCAAGTTGCACACCTGAGTACCTTAAAAATTTTATACATTTTGATTTTTTTTGATTTACTTAATACTATAATTCAATCTCTAAATTCTATAAACAAAATTTAATTGATTTAATCGAAAGTTTAAAAAAATAAAAATAAATTAAAAATTTTGATGATACACTGGGCACTCACACTACTGACTCCCCATGTATCAATTTGCATAGTATATATATATATATAACATCAGTATATATATGCGTGTATGCATATATATCGTTGCCATCAGCCACTCAAGAAAAGCTTGATTCAAAACTTATCACGAACAGAAAGCATCGGCTTAATCCAGCTGCCATCAGAATCTTTGCATATAAAAGTGGATTGGGGCGACACCTCCAATGTAAACTCTCATTATCCACATTTTGATGGATGTTTTTGTAAATCATGAATTATAAACCTTATGGACTCAATAAACCGGAAACATTACGGAAAGTAAATGGCATATATTAAAGTTAATGAATTGAATCTACCTGCAGGCTACAGCGGAATTGTCATTGGTTTTTTAGTCCGGTGGGCCCTTGATCTTCCGTAGGGATTTAGACACCATATTCTCTTGATCTCTTCACTAACAGAAAGCATTTTGAATTACTTAATCCTACGATAACCATGACCTATATATGACAATGAACGAAAAGAGTTAATTATCGAATTTTACACATGTACAATTCACATCTAATAATTAATACAATCTCGTAATTACAATTAATTAGATCAGAGTTTGTTACTTAACCAAATGAATCCGCGTGTTATAAAATACGCATTAGCCCACCAATTACCTAAAGAATATCCAACACATTTGCCTTTGATATGGCGAATAAGATAGGGTCTCCGAGTCGGATCAAAGTCAAAAAGATTGGTTGACATGACAATCAAAGTCAAGGAAGAATTAGTACTCACGGTCAACATAGAAGATTGTCCCGATTGAGAGGTCATTCGTCCGGACCATAGGGTCGATCGAACCCGAGCCCCTCTGGCACTGATGAAACTCTAAGTTGGGTCGGTACCATCCAGAGTACAGTCAGGTCTTCTTCATTACTCGGGATTAGTACGGTTAAACTATTTCGGTTGAATAAACTAGCCGATCGGACCCGTGGTCCGATCGGATAAACTAGGCACTTGGTTCGACCGAACTCAAGAGCCAAATGGAGAAGTTGAGAAATAAACAAATCCCCGACAACATCTCTCAAATCCGACCTAACCGCTTTTCCAAGCAACAGTTGATCGTGCTATAAAGGGGACTCAGTCCAACTAAGCATTGGCTCTTCAACTTAACGAATTCATATTTCTTTTTGACGTTTTGTGCCAAGTAACGTGAAAATTTCATTAATTCAGTTAATATAGAGTTACTTTTCCAATGAGCAACCTTCTCATTGTAGGACAGGATCAGTCTTAAAAGTGAATTTACACATAATTTAATTATATAAAGCATTCTAATTCAATAATTTAAAATCCTATGTAATTGACTTTCTATTTCTAGTTTTTTTTAACTCTCAAGCGAATTTTCATGCATACAGCAAAACAAACTGTTCTACGTACGGTCTATTTCATAGCAATAATGAGGGGAACAAAGCATTTTGGTCATTCGACAAAAAAAAAAACATTAAACAAAAACAAAAAAAAATATCATGAACATTCCTTTCCTGATCTTATCATCATCCATATTCCATAGCAATCGCATTAATCCGCCAGTACTGTCTCTTCCCAGCAGCTATATAAGCACCTCACTTTTGCAGAGCTCAAACCACCAGCAAACACTCGAGTCGAAACTAATAATTAATTACCATTTTCGATCGATCTTCTTCGATCGTCGGCTTGGCGATGGACAGAGTGCTGCGACTGTCATCGCAGAAGGCGGTGGTGATCTTCAGCGTCAGCTCCTGCTGCATGTGCCACACGGTGAAGCGGCTGTTCATGGAGCTGGGGGTGGACGCGGCGGTCCACGAGCTGGACCAGGACCCCAAGGGCAGGGACATGGAGCGCGCACTCGCCAAGATGCTCGACCGCACCCCGACGGTGCCGGCCGTCTTCATCGGCGGCAACCTCGTCGGGTCCACGGACAAGGTCATGTCCCTCCACCTCGGCGGCAAACTCGTGCCGCTACTGCGCGACGCCGGCGCGCTCTGGCTCTGACGGCGCCCGGAGAACGACCAAAACGAAAATAATTAAGGCCCGAGTTTGAATTTTGACGCTGCCGATAGATTACAGTATTAATACGCTAGTTAACATGGCGATAAGGATCTCTCAGTTCTTGTTTTTGGCCTTTAAGACACCGCTCGAAGTGTACATTATCGATCGATGTACCGCTCAATTACTGCATTTGCAACGAAACACTACTCAAACGAATAATGCTCTACCATCTTGCTTTGTGTGTCTTCACTTCTAGTTAGCTAGTCGTAGATTTGTACATTAGTGTTGTTCATGGCATTGGTTCTCTAATCTCTTTCCCACATCTGAACATATTGATTAATTGATTTATACGAAGTTAACAAAATTAATTTTCTGAGCTGTGTATTTTGAAGATATTAAACGAAGCAAGAATATTCACTACAGCTGTGAAAGGAGAATAAAAAACAATATTCTGGAATGCCTTATTACGGATTTAAAACTATTTAATTTGCCCACATTATTCCCTGACTAAACCGTAAGCTTGAAGAGGGAAACACAAGGAATTCCGCTTTTCCTTTTTCTTTTTCTGTAAGTTGTGTATATATTCCACCATATCCAAATCTTGGTTGGCCAGTGAATCTCTAGTTTTTATTTAGTAAATCATCTGCCTGCAAAATGAGAATTTTAAGACTTTTGGTAATTGTTTTTTTTTTTAAATTTAAATGTATTAAACAAAAGAGATAAACTTATATATTTATTTGATTTTTTATTTTAAAAATATATTTTTTAAAAAAATAGCATTATTAAAACATTCATATAAACTTTCCTAAAACATAATTTATCTTAAAATTTACATTTTACTTAATGATCCGGTGGTAAATACGGGGGACCCTCGTTGGCGGGAGGTCAACGACACGTGGAGGTCAATGGTTAAGAGAGTCAACCCCAAGGTCGTGCCGAGCGGACAGAGGTCATGCCGACCGAGCATCCGGCTGACCGAACATCCGACCAGGGATCTCCCAGGCCGGACGAAAGACAGCCCGACTAGGGGTCGCGTTTCCGATGCTCAAGGTGAAAGAGTCTCTGGGCCGAGCGGACAGGCCGCTTGGCCGAGCCACAGGACAATAAGGCGCAATCCCATCCGAGCACATGAGCAGGGCTTCCCCGCCCGGTCCGAGATATATGCATTCCCGGAGGCCATGAGCGCCGAGCGGTCGGTCCGCTCGGCCCGGGAACAGGCAAGAGGCGCAAAGGGACAAAAGGGGCAGCTGGTAACATCATCCTCGAGACACCTGTCGCCGACAAACAGCGTGGTCGGCGGCCGGAGCGGACAAAGTATCATACGGTGGAAGTTTCCACCGTCACGTCAGGGATATGCTCGGACGATTGCGGAATGACGTCAGATATGTTTTTTTGACACGACCCTAATGAGGTATGTTTGGGGAAGCATGCACGTATCGAGAAGCGTGCACACGTCTCCCCGGGGTCCTATATAAGGACCCCCAGACTTCGACGGAGGTAGGTGATTCTCATCACTGTAGCCACAGTAGCGTTACTTTGCTCTTCTTCTTCTTCACTGCCTGACTTGAGCGTCAAAGGGTCATCGCCGGGAAACCCCTCCCGGTTCGGCTTCTTTGCAGGTTCGCCGGAGGTCTACACCATCATCAGAGGATAGCCGAGAGCGCTACGTCCCCAGCGTCCATCGACTTAGCGCTCAGACAGGATCAAATTGGCATCGTATGTGGGAACGCGCCTGAATGCGAGCAGAGAAGATAGAAGAAGCTGGACGCCAACTCATGGTGACACTCTCCCCCGAAGAGCTCGACGCACTCATCCAAGTGCGAGCAGCGAAGATTGTGGAGCAACAACAGAAAGTTCAAGCCGAGCGAATGGCACAGTAGGCGACTTCCGCGTCGGGCGGCAAGGCAGCCCCAGAGGACCGACCGGAATAGCTCTCGATATGGGGGCAAAACAAAGGTCCGATTGGCACTCAGATGGAAGCACCGCCCGCCCCTATACCTTTCCATAGGGCTCTATTCCAAACGCCCTCGGAAGTCACGCAAGCCAACCTCGATCGGGGCTCTTCGTCCGATGAGGCGCCCCTCCACGACGCAAGGAAGGGCAAGGCGCCACGGACAGACTCGTCCCTCGAGCGGATCAATAGGCAGTTCTCCGGCCATCCTGCGTGACCCACTACCAAGGCATTACGCGCCCCCGTCGATCGGGGAATACAACGGGACCACCGACCCGGACGACCATCTGGGTAAGTTCAACAACACAGCCACTTTGCATCAATATACAGATGGTGTGAAGTATCAGGTGTTCCTCACCACCCTTTCTGGATCGGCGCAACGATGGTTCCGGAGGCTACCGAACGGATCCATCACGAGCTTCAAAGAGTTCCGCACGGCCTTCCTCCATCACTTCGCGAGCAGCAGGCGCTACCAGAAGACCAGCGTCAGTCTGTTCGCCATCAAACAAGGCTCGAAGGAGTCGCTCCGAGCCTACATCCAGCGTTTCAACCAGGTGGTCATGGATACTACAAGAATACGGACTTTTAGCGAAGCAGAGCACGGTTAACGTCGCAAAATATGATCTTTTAGCGATGCGTGAAATGTTTCGCGTCGTTAAAAGATAGAACATTAGGAGGGAATTTTCCCACATTTATTTTGTATCATTTAGCGACGCATTAAACAATATGCGTCGTCAAATGAAGGCCTTTGGCGACACGCATATCACTCCACGTCGTTAAAAGATAGTACAAATTTTACTTGGATCATTTGGCGACACGACATAGAAAGCACGTCGCCAAATGTGACACTATGGCGACGCATTTTGCACTCAACGTCACTAATAGTAGTGGAAAATTTTCCCACCTCAAATTGTGGTTATTTGGCGACGTAGATACATTAGCCGTCGCTAAAATAAAATTCGAGATTAAATTTTTTTTAAAATTTTTACAAATTATAAATAAAAATAAATATTATTTGAAAACACATTAGAAAGAAATTTATTAAATAATTAATATTTTGTTTTGTTTTAATAAATTAACTATTCTCTTTTAACAAAATTATAAATCAAAATAAATATTATTTAAAAATAAATCAAATAAATTATTAAATAATTAATATTTTAATAAATTAACGGATTCACTTTTAACAAAGTTATCAATCAAATTAAATATCATTTTAAAATAAATCAAACAAATTATTAAATAATTAATATGTTAATTTATTTTACTAAATTAACGTATTCTCTTTTAACAAAGTTATCAATCAAATTAAATATCATTTTAAAATAAATCAAACTAATTCTTATTTTATTTTATTTAATGCTTTAAAACCCTACCCTTTTCATTCACTTACGCTAAACCTGCCGATTTCTACCGATTTCTGCCGATTTCTTCGCGCCGATTTCTACTGATTTCTGCCGATTTCTTCGTTCGTGCTTCTCACCATTGCCGATTTTTCTCTCCTGTGCATCTTGCTCGCCGAGTCGCCGAGTCGCCGAGGATCTCCTGCTCCGAGCCCTCTCAACAGGTAAGCCTTCTCGCCTGCCAATTTCTTTGTTATTGCTTCTCACTATTGTCGCGATTTCTTCTCCCATGTTCATGATACTCCATGGCGTCCCTAGCTTCTCTGCAATTCTAAGACATCCATGTCATCATAAAGCAAGCTCAGACCTATGCTCTATTTATTCTTGTTCTTTCTTTTCTTTTGCTTTTAATCGATGTCTGAACAATTGTTCTGTTCTTCAATGAACTGAGGAACGATGACAAAGAAAAACTAAGAGAATTGTCTAAATTCTAATCTATTGTTGTTTTCAACTAGAAAAGAATAATGGTTTGTTCAGATCCTTTAAGCTTTTATAGATTTAACTTAAATGGTTAATTTGTCAACCTATCTAGAAGCTAAGTCAACAGATCCTTTAAGCTTTTCATTATGTTTGATATTATTTTATCAAAAATTGTTCATAGAAAGTAATTTTCTTTTATAGGATTTTCTCTTTAATAAATTTCATTTTATTTTATCCTTTAATGAACATGCTTGTGTACAGATTAGATGTTACCCGCATCTTAATATTTTTCAATTGTTTTATATATTTTGAATTGACTCCAGTTTTACAAAATGACGATTGACAAAAGTTGGATGAGTTTGACGAATCGAATCTCTCGTGAATATAAAAATGGTGTTAAGATGTTTGTAGCACATGCAGTTGAGTACATCAATGAAGAGGGGAAAATAAGATGTCCATGTAATAATTGTTTGAATCATCGGTTACATCCACCGGGCTTAGTAGAGATACACCTAGTACGATATGGCATACAACAGTCATACAAAGTGTGGGATTATCATGGTGAGCAATATGAACATCCACCAATAGAGCATGAAGATTTATCTGATACTGATGCCCCAGATGAAATGACAAATGTTCTAGCTGATTTGACAGGACCAGTAGAGATTGGAGAATCCAGTGAGCCTATTCAACAAGAAGGATTCCAAACTGAGAATTTCGATGATATGTTGGAGGAAATTGAAAAAGAACTATATCCTGGATGTGTAAATTTCTCGGCACTTAATTTCTTGGTAAAATTAATGCATGTGAAAGTACTCAACAAGTGGAGTAACAAGTCTTTTGATATGTTACTTAAGTTAATGAAACAAGCATTTCCTCAAGCAATATTACCCGACTCACACTATGAGGCAAAGAGAAAGCTCCGTGAATTGGGACTAGGGTACGAGTCAATCCATGTCTGTGAACATGATTGTGCTCTTTTCTGGAAAGAAAATGTTGGGTTTGAGAATTGTCCTATATGTGGCTCGAGTAGATGGGTTGACAAAAATGCAAAAGGGAAAAAGGTACCAAAAAAGGTGATGCGATATTTTCCCCTAACTCCTAGATTAAAGCGTTTGTATAGTTCTAGGCATACCGCAAAAGATATGAGATGGCATGATGTTGAGCGACCAAAAGAGAATGGTGTTTTAAGACACCCTGCAGATGGTTCTGCTTGGAAGATGTTTGATAATAAATTTCCATTATTTGGCATGGATCCTAGAAATGTGCGTCTTGGTTTGGCAACTGACGGTTTTAATCCATTTGGCAACATGAACACTACTTACAGTATGTGGCCTGTTATAGTTGTCCCATATAACATGCCACCTTGGAAGTGTATGAAGTCTGAAAACATGATGTTGTCTTTATTAATACCTGGACCGACATCTCCTGGAAAAGACATGGATGTGTTCCTTCAGCCACTTATAGAGGAGTTAAAAAAATTGTGGGAAGGTGTGAATACTCGAGATGCAGTAACTAGTGATACTTTCTTAATGCGTGCAGCAGTTTTGTGGACCATCAATGATTTCCCTGCGTATGCTTTAATGTCTGGATGGAGTACAAAAGGGTATAAAGCATGCCCAACTTGTAATGAAGAAACTCCTTCAAAAGGCATAAGGAGTAAGATAGCTTATATTGGACATAGACGTTTTCTTCCTCTAAATGATCCAATGAGACGAAGCAAACAGTTTGATGGTCAGACGGAAAGGAGATCTCCTCCTAGTGAAATAACTGCTAAAGAAATATTAGCTCAGTTAGAACATGTGCATGTTGGTATTCCGGGAAAACATAAGCAATATGGAGGTATAAAGCGCAAGCGTTCTCCCATCGAGCTTAATTGGTCGAAAAAGAGCATATTTTTTCAGCTTGAATATTGGCAACACTTACCACTTCGGCATAACTTAGATGTAATGCACATCGAGAAGAATGTAAGTGATAATGTTCTCAGTACGCTGTTGAATATAGAAGGAAAATCAAAAGACACGGAAAAGGCAAGACTAGATCTTCAAGACATGGGGATTCGGAAAGAGTTGCATCTCTACAAAGATGGAAATAAATGGAAGAAGCCACCAGCAACATATACATTAAGTTCTCAAGAGAGAAGATTATTTTGTCAATTTATCAAATCAGTGAAGTTTCCAGATGGTTTTGCCGCCAACTTAGCAAAAAATGTCAATGAGGTCACTGGTAAAATTTTGGGACTTAAGTCTCATGACTATCATGTTTTGCTCCAGCGTTTATTGCCAGCAGGAATTAGGTCATACTTGAACAAAGAAGTTCGTGAAACTATTATTGAGTTGTGTAATTTCTTTCAACAAATATGTGCCAAGACATTGAACGTGAGTGATCTTAAATTGTTGGAGACAAATGTTGTTCTTATTTTGTGCAAGTTGGAAAGAATATTCCCTCCGGCATTTTTTGATATTATGGTTCACTTGATTCTTCATTTACCACAAGAGGCAATGATGGGTGGTCCTGTGTATTTTTGATGGATGTATTCCATTGAACGATCTATGGGTATCTACAAACAATATGTTAACAATCGAGCACGTCCAGAGGGGTCAATTGCCGAAGCTTACATTGTTAATGAGGCTCTAACCTTTTGCTCAATGTATTTTCGAGATATCGAAACCCGATATAATCGCCCTGAAAGAAATGATGATAGGGTGAACACTTGTTCGTCTCGAATTATTTCTGTATTCAAGCATGTTGGTCGACCTTTGGGCAAGAAAGACGTCATGGTTCTTGAACCTTCGTTACGGATTAAGGCAGAGTGGTATGTGCTAAATAATTGCCAAGAAGTTGAAAAATACCTTGAGTAAGTCATATGTAACTCTTTCAATTATTGCCTTTACCTAAATGCATATTTTTAGCTGATAATATTATTTTAAATATCATGTAGAGAGCATCGAAATGGTCTACTGGCAAGGGGAGTGCGTAATTTGGAGCAACAACAAGAAGTTGAATTTCCGTTGTGGTTTAAAGATAAGGCAAGTAAAAAGACCTATTTACATTAGTAGGATAAATGGTTCAATTCTAAATAATCTTAGAAATCAAATTAAATTTATATGTAATACTTCTCCAAAAATTCTGTAGGTTAATGAAATGCGAGCAGTTGGATCATCTGAGGCCACAGATGAATTATATGCATTAGCTAATAGATCTAATTTTACTGTGTATTCATACTCTGGTGCTATTATCAATGGTGTTAAGTTTCTTGTGGAACAACGAGATGTTAGACGAACCACACAAAATAGTGGTATTCTTGTACCTGGCATAGGAGGGCAGAACTATTATGGTGTTCTTCAAGACGTGATAGAGTTGTGTTATTTAAAAGATTGTAAAGTATTGATATTCAAGTGCAAATGGTTTGACACTGATCCTAGGAGAAGAAGAATTCAAGAAGACAATAGATTCACGAGCATCTATACTGGGGCAGAATGGTACAAGAATGATCCATTTATACTTGCATAGCAAGCAAAATCAGTGTATTACTTGAATGATATCAAGAATGGTCCAATGTGGAAATTGGTGCAAGCTTATGCCCCACATAATGTGTGGGACTATCCAAATATTGAAGTTGAAAATGATGTTGACAAAACTACTACTGATGCTCACATAGTGCAAGAACTTAATTCACAACCATTGCAACTAGTGGTAGAATTACCAGAGTTAGAGAACGTCAGCTTCTATCGTGATGATATCGAACCAACCGAGGTTATCAATATCGATCAGTTGCAGCAAAATATAGGTGATTTTGTAGTTGATGACGATGATTTTGAAGATGACACATTAGAAGAATATGATGAAGAAGATGACAGTACTGTTGAAATTGACGATGATGATAATATTGACATTGAAACTAATGGCACAACTTCAGAAGAAGAAGTAAGAAATATATTTATATGAATTAATATTTGTTTATTCTATTCATGTTGTATATATAGTCCATTTATTCATGATTTATCAATGCATTCATTTATTCATGTTATTATTATTTTTTTACAGGATGTCTAGTTTGGATGGTAGTAGTTCAGGTGCTAATGAGGGTGGATCAGGAGGTGATGGAAGAGGTAAACAAACGACATGGAGACAACAATCTTGTAGTAGAGTTCTCGAGAAGGCATTAAAAAAGCAAAAAAAAAGATAAAATGAAGGTTGAATTTGAAGAGCATACCGGAGGTAGTCTTGGAGAAAATGGAAAATGGTTTAATAACTTGATAGCTCAAATAGTTCGAGACACAATATCTCCTCGTATTACGAGTTGGGAGGATGTCTCTTTGGCCGAAAAACAACTCATATTTGACCGTCTTGATGTAAGATTGGGAAATTACATTATGTTCTTTAATGTATTATGTTCTTATTATTATAATAATTTATGCATTTATGAATTTTTTTTGGCAGAACAAATTTGAATATGAAAAGACAAACTTGGTGATTGCGGAGGTAGAGCGGCTTGCCATGAGAGCTATTCGAGAAGGAAGGTGTAAGATGAGGAGGCATTGGAAACAACTCGGGGGACTTGGAAATAAAGATTCACCAAAAAGGAAGCCGTACAAGGGAGTAAGCCAAGATGATTGGGATTTTCTTTGTAATTATTTTGGCACAAAAAAACAAATGGTTAGTAATAGTTAAATTTAGTTGATAAATATTTTTTTATTGTTACTTGCACTAATATTATCTTTTTTTTTTATAGGAAATATCTGAAAAGAATACTAATAATCGGTTTAATAGGCCACTTGAAGGTGCACATGGATCGAAAACTTTGGTTCAACATTATCACACAGCTGTAAGTTCTATTTGAAAATAAAATTTCTTATCATAATTTATATGATAATAAATTGTTTCATTTTTTAAGGCTGATCCTGTGACGGGAGAGAAATTTAATACAAAGGAGGACAATGGAAGAATGATTGGGCTGCACAAAAACATGTAAGTATTTAATACATTCAAGTTGAAGCTATATTTAGATATCCTCTCTGATTATTATTATTACTTTGTGCAACTCAAGTAAATGAGACATAATTTCAATCAGAAAAGGCCATAACATGATTTACTGAAAAATGTATACTCCACTAAGCTACTGTACTATATATAATGCCTGTTGTTGAATTCTCTAATTTAATGGCTATGGAATAGTTTTGGAAACTTGCCTAACTTTAACTAGCTGTAGATATGTATGAAGATGAACGTTCAAAAGACATTTTCCATCAAATGTTGGCTTTGTTTTATCTTCCTTCGAGCTTGATTAACTAATTTGTTCACTGAAGTATTTTACAAAAATTACAGGTAATGTGCATGCTTCACCTGCAAGTAATTTTGGTAATTTTTAATGTAATTATCGTATCTTGGACATATAAACTTACATAGCTCAAGCATCATTGATACAAGAATCAAAGATGGAATATCACTTTCATTGTGTTTCATTTGAAAGAAAGGATAGAAAGAAAAAAAAAAGAGAAATCCAGTATCTCATATACTCACTGTAAAGCACAAATTTTCAATATCATATACTCACCCATTTTAAAGTCACTCATAGAAAATAGGTTTATTTGACTGTTAACTAATTAATTACGTTAACAGTGCTTGCATGTTTCTTAATATTTTGTTTTAAGAATTCTGTTTAATGAATATTTATATATAATATTTGCTACTTGATCCAATTGTATTTTGATTGTGTTGTCTGCATATATAGTTGATACGTACTTCACATAATTCCTTCTGCTTCATTGAATTAATGTAAAATGAAATAGCATTTGGTTATTTATCTGTATATTCGATGATTAATTTGTTTATAATTTTTTTACATATTGTTGATGTATTTGTTCATAAAATTTAAATTCATTAATCCATTATTTTTCATACTAATATTTTTTTTTTTAGGCTGAAATGGTAGATCTTCGATTGACTCAATCAGAAAGTGAAGAGTTCACCTCTACGGTTGATAATGTACACCAGCCAAAGGATGTCAATATCATGACGCAAGTCTTAGGCTCACGGTCTCGTTACGTGAAGGGTTTAGGTCCATTACCTAAACTATCTGTAGTGGGTGGTTCTAGAGCTACAAACATCAGTTCAAAACATCAGTTCAAAATGGAAAATTTACAACTATGCAGAAAACAATTGATGAACAGAATCTGACTATACGTGAACAACATCAAAAATTTGAAGCATTATTGCACCAACTTCAGCAGGTCATTCCTGGCTTCTCATTCCAGCTTCCACCAACATGCTCTTCAATTCGACCTCCTCCACCACCTCCCCCGCCTCCATCATCGACTATGTAGTTTTTTATTTTGCAACATTATGTAATGCACATTTCACTACTTATATGTTCTTTTGGATAATATTTGACAGCAAGTTGCAGTGTTTATGTTTTAAAAATATTTGACTAATTAATAGTAAATTGCACTTTTATAATGTATTTTAGACAGATTATAATGTTGTGACTGAATGAGCAATATATTTTGTAATGCATAGATTGCGTCACAAATAATAAAAGAAAAAAATATAGCAAAAATATATTTCGCGACGCATTTCATGTGTCGTGACATGTTAGAACCTATTCGCGACACATAAAAGAAGGTGTCGCCAATATTAGCGTTGCGAAATGACATCACCTTTGGCGACGTCATTTGGCGACGTAATAAAAGAAGGTGTCGCCAATACTTGCGTCGCGAAATGTTGTAACCTTTGGCGACGTGTGCCTTAATGCGTCGCCAAAGATCATATTGACATTTGCATACGAACCAATTGCGACGCATGCTGGCGACGCATGTTTGCGTCGTAAAATGTTCTGCGACGCATTTTACGTACATATGGCGACGCTAAAATGCGTAGTTAAAAGTCCGAATTCTTGTAGTTATATCCCGACGGTCACTTCAGAAACTATGATGAATGCGTTCACACAGGGGCTTGTGGACGGTGATTTCTTCCGTTCGCTCATCAGAAAGCCGCCTCGCAGCTACGACCATATGTTGAACAAGGCCAACGAGTACATCAATGTGGAGGAAGCTCAGATGGCGAGGAAAAAGAAAGCACCATCCAAGCCACCAGCTCATGTCGAGCGAAAGCCGCCTTCCAATTATCAACCACCGAGAGGACCCCGCGCAGAGGTAGCCCGTCCTCATCAGAGGTTGCACGCCGTCCAACAAGTAGCAGCCGATCAGCTTAAACCGAAAGGGAAGTTATGGACTCCCATGTTTTGTTCGCTCCATCAGTCAGCAACTCACAACACCCGCGACTGTCGGAGCCTCCCCCCAATCACTCATCCTACGCCAAGGAGCTATCGCCGTCGATCACCTTCGCCGAATCGACGACATCAACACTAAAGTCCTGGCCGGTGTACAAAAAGGAGATCTCCTGAGCGGCAACATAACCAGTATCACAGGGTCATTCCTCGGGCATCGCATGAACGACCCCGACCATCCGCTCGGGAGGAGGAGAATAAAGGCAATGCGTCGAGAGGTGAAATCAACATCATCGTCGGAGGGCCGACCGGAGGCGACTCCAACAGGGCAAGGAAGGTGCATGCAAGGCAGCTTACGATCCATACGGTGGGCTGCAGTCAGGAGCGGGCGAACGGGCCCGAGATCAACTTTGGGCCTAGAGACCTCGAGGGAGTCGAAGTCCCGCATGATGACGCCCTCATCATCCGAGCGGTAATAGCTAACTACACTATTCACCGTATCTTTATTGATACAGGCAGCTCGGTCAATATAATCTTCCGGAAGGCATTCGACCAATTGTAAATCGACAGAGCCGAGTTGCTGCCGATGACAACCCCCCTCTACGGGTTCACTATTGATACAGTCTGACCTGGCTGTTGTTTTGATGTTGACACTGATTTAAGTTTGTATCAGATATTAATTAAACTCAGATTGATTACTGATCAAGGTTGATCAGGTGGAAGGGAAAAGTCCAAGTATGGAAACTTGGCACGCGAAGTCGGAGAGGGCTCGGTAGCTCGTTCTCTAGACCGGACGAAGTCGGAGAGGGCTCGGTAGCTCATTCTTCGGACTAGGTCAGAGAGGGCTCGATAGCTCGTTCTCTGGACCGGACGAAGTCGGAGAGGGCTCGGTAGCTCGTTCTCTAGACCAGGAAGGCTTTAGGGTTTAGGGCTGGGAAGCTCTAAACCTACATAGGCATTGGATCAGTCTGTTGACCGATCCAGTGATACTATGGTTATCTGATCGGTCACCAGACCGATCAGTAACCAATCAGTAACTCTCTGTGAACTCACCGAGAATTACTGATCGGTCTGTAGATCGATCAGGAGGCAACGGAGTTCGGGAGAAAGGATAGGGGGATCGTGTTGGAACCCCAAGGTGTTTTGATGTGATCAAACAAGCTAAGTTAGGTCCTGCGTTTGTTTAACCCTTGTGTCTAAGTGTGCAGGAGCTTAGGAACATAGGAAGTCGAGCGGAAGACGCGGCTAGCGAGAAGGATGGCACGGGAGAGAGCCGACGGGCTCGGTGCATCTGAGGGACAAGGTGTCCGCGGAAGAGTACACCGGTGGACGAGAAGAGCGTGCGTGGCGCTCGAGGGACGAGAAACCGGGAAGGAAGGCTGCTCGAGGAGAAGGCCGGAACATTGGTTTGGGTGAGCCCTATTCCGGAAGGCCGAGATCACCCAAGCTAGCGGAGCCGGAGCGAACAGACCCGGACCGAGACTGGGACTTGACGGAGAAGTGATCCCGGACAAAAAGTCAACCGCAGTTGACTTTTTGCTCCGGGGCGCCCGGAATGCTTCCGGGCGTCCGGAGCATGATTTTGACCAGGATCGCGATTTTCGCAATCTGACCGTTGGGGGATAAAGTTTATCCCCCCGGGGGCGCCCGGAACCCTTCCAGGCGCCCGGACCAAGACTATAAATATAGCCTTGGTCCAGAAGCAATAATCAATCAAGAAAAACTACTTGTAATCCAGTGCTTTCATTTGTGTTATTTATTTCTGTGCTTTCAACGCTGTAAGAGGCTACTCCGCCCAGAGGAGAATCAATTAGTGCGTCGTCTTTGCCTTGGATTAGCAATCCTCTGATTGCAAACCAAGTAATTCCTCTGTGTCTATTTTCTGTTTTAATTAGTCTCTGCCTTTTTAATTACAAGTTCTTTTAAGTTAGTTGAATATCCGAGAAGGGTTTTTGGTTTTATTTTGTAGGGCAATTCACCCCTCCCCTCTTGCCGGCCTCCAAAGGGACCTACAAGTGGTATCAAAGCGAGGACGCTTCAGGAGGACTAACCGCCGATCGAAGCAATAAGATGGCCGGACCAAGCATCGTCCCACCAAAATTCGAGGGGAACTTCGCAGACTGGAAGCGTCGTATGGAGGTATTCCTAAAAACAGATTTTGAAATTCGATTTATTATGAAATATGGTTTTGTAGCTCCAATAGATAAAGATGGAAAAGAAAAAGAAGAGAGCGATTGGACAAAGAAGGAGCAGAATGAGTCGGTAGCAAACAGCCGTGCGGAACATGTTACCGCCTCAAGAGGTCAACCGCATCGGAAACTATTTATCTGCTAAAGAACTTTGGGAGAAGTTCTTGGAACTCCACGAAGGCACGTCCGAAGCAAAGCTCGCTAGAAGGGACATCCTCCGCAACAAACTGATGAACATCCGTCTGGAGAAAGGTGAGAAAGTAGCCGGTTTACACGCAAAGGTAAAAGAACTAGTTCCTGGTCTCGAGAACCTCGGTGAAACGATAACAAACCGGGACACTATACGCTACGCGCTCAACGCGTTTCCAAGAACTCCGGAATGGACATCAATCGTCGACGCCTACTACATCTCAAAAGACCTGGAGGTAAGCACTTTAGAAGAGTTGTTTTCTACTCTTGAATTACATGAAACCAGGTATGCAGGAACGACAAAGGATACAACCCAGACTATGGCGCTGAACGTAACCCAGAAGGATGAACTCGAGTCAGACTCCGAAGACGATCAAGAAGCATACATGGTAAGAAATTTTAAAAAGTTTTTTAGATCTAATAAATTTAAAATGCAGAATAAAAGGCATCAAAAGGTGGAAGAAAGGAGGGGCACCTAAGAGAAGACTGCCCAGAACTCAAAAAGGCCAAAAGGAAGTCTCCCAAGAAACACAACCTAAAAGCAACTTGGGACGACACTTCTTCATCCGAATCAGAAGCTCAAGAATATGCCGGAATAGCACTAATGGCAAGCTACGATAGACAAAGTATATCAGAACCTAGCATCGATGAAGGGGGAGCGACCTCGGATGAAAGCAGTGAAGCAGGGGGAGATTCAGGCTTCAAATCCGACATGGTAAGTGAAGTATGCCTCTTACCCCCTGATCAGCTTTACTCTGGTATCAAAGCTATGACTAAATCCATGTATAAATTAGAAAATAAAAATGCCAAATTAGAAAATAAAATTTTAGAAACAAATAGAATTTTGGCAAAATTATGTCTTATAGAGGATTTTGAAAAATTGAAAATTGAAAATGAAAAACTAAAAGAAGAAATAGAAAGATTGAAAAAATCTAATGGTTCAAATATTCCTACTTTTAGAAATTTAAATTGGTATTATAGATTTCATCAAAGTCAAATTAGAAATATATCAAAAATCTATATACCTAGGAAATACTTGGTTAATCCTGTAGGTAGGAACCTTTACCGGATTCCAAAAACCTGTTTAACTTAAAATTAAAGTCAGACTTAGCATTTTCAGCAAGGAAATTAAACAACTAATTTCTTTATGAGGCTTTGTCTAAGGAAGTGGTTGTTACTCCAATAACCAAGAAGGCCTAGTGCCTCGCCACGACCTGGAAACCAACTATCGAAATGAAAAGTTTAATTGACTAACTGAAAAAGCATTAATTTAAATTACTTAATGCTTTAAAAGAGTTATTCAATTTGTGTTAGAAAATAGTTAAAAACTTTCTAACTTAACTTAGAAATTTTTTATTATCTTAGAAATTTTCATGAATATTGACTTAGAATTTTTTTTAAAAGTTAACTTATTTTTTTAAAATTTGCCTTATCATTTTTTTTAAAAAAAAATTAACTTAGAATTGTTTCTTATGAATATTCACTTAGAATTTTTTTAAAAAAAAAATTAGAAATTTTTTTTGGGAATGCTGAGATAAGTTTTAAACTTAAATTTTTAACACTTATGACTGTTCTTATCTAAAAAAAAAATTTTCAAACGAAAAATTCTGAAGAGTGTCTTTACTAAATATTTTACACTTAAAAGTTCTTGTTTGAATTTACCTTAGACTTTTTTATAACCCCAATTTTTATGTGATCAAAGGGGGAGAAGTATGTTAAGTCTAGGGGGAGGTACTATATAATTTTTCAATTGAAAAATATTTGGACTTATTTTAATATAAATTGTTTTTATTGCATATGGTTACCCTAACTTAACTTGGGTTGCTCACATCAAAAAGGGGGAGATTGTTGGAACCCCAAGGTGTTTTGATGTGATCAAACAAGCTAAGTTAGGTTCTGCGTTTATTTAACCCTTGTGTCTAAGTGTGCAGGAGCTTAGGAACACAGGAAGTCGAGCGGAAGACGCGGCTAGCGAGAAGGACGACACGGGAGAGAGCCGACGGGCTCGGTGCGTCTGAGGGACGAGGTGTCCGCGGAAGAGTACACCGGTGGACGAAAAGAGCGTGCGCGGCGCTCGAGGGACGAGAAACCGGGAAGGGGCGGAACATGGGTTCGGGTGAGCCCTATTCCAAGGCCGAGATCACCCAAGCTAGCGGAGCCGGAGAACAGACCCGGACCGAGACTGGACTTGACGGAAAAGTGATCCCGGACAAAAGTCAACCGCAGTTGACTTTTTGCTCGGCGCCCGGAACCATTCCGGCGCCCGGAGCATGGCGCCCGGAGCATGATTTTGACCAGATCGCGATTCCAACCGTTGGGGGATAAAGTTTATCCCGGAACCCTTCCAGCGCCCGGACCAAGACTATAAATATAGCCTTGGTCCAGAAGCAATAATCAATCAAAAAAAACTACTTGTAATCCAGTGCTTTCATTTGTGTTATTTATTTCTGTGCTTTCAACGCTATAAGAGGCTACTCCGCCCAGAGGAGAATCAATTAGTGCGCCGTCTTTGCCTTGGATTAGCAATCCTCTGATTGCAAACCAAGTAATTCCTCTGTGTCTATTTTCTGTTTTAATTAGTCTCTGCCTTTTTAATTACAAGTTCTTTTAAGTTAGTTGAATATCCGAGAAGGGTTTTTGGTTTTATTTTGTAGGGCAATTCACCCCTCCCCCCTTGCTGGCCTCCAAAGGGACCTACAGATCGGTCTGTGGACCGATCCACCTATAGCCTGATCGGTCCACAGACCGATCAGAGCCCTCCTGGACCGATCAGGCTGTATCCTGATAGGTCAAAAAGGCTGTGGATCGGTCTGCTGACCGATCCACAATAATGTCTGTAGTTTCTGCTGTTTCTCTGCAACTTCTGATTCGTCTGATTTAACCATCTGCTGTGAGCTTTTTAAATCAGCAGGTTGCAGGTATCATGCCAATGCTTAAATTCAAATCAAGCTCCATCAGAAGAATAAGACAAAGTGTTCTTTCTACTGTGTTTCGTTGCAAATGGTGCATTTGGAGCATCAACGTTGACTGGCTGCGATCTAGCTACGATCAGCTGGCAATCAGCTTAACTCCTGCTTATTGGTTCGAGCTCAGAGACACCTGTGAAGACCATGGGTTCTATTGGTGTGAGTTCAGAGAACCAGATGAGGAGGAAGAGTGATTGGCGACGCCTTAGCTTGTAGCAACGATTCGGTGCAGGTTGACAACAATTCGGTACAGGCTGAATGCAGTGGAAAAGCAGAGGCATAAGAAGAAGGATGAAGAGATGTTCAAAAAAAAAAAAGAAAAAGAAAAACTCTCTGTCGATCAACCGAGTGTGCTAAGCTTTGAGCTCTTGGCTGAGAAGCTGCTTCCTTCTTGCGCTCTGCTTTCACTGTCGTCTTCGCGTGGCTGTGAGCATATTCTTCATTCTATTTAGCCACTGATCATTGTAAGTCTTGTGCTTTATTTACATATCTTCTGAGACGTTGTGGAGAGGTTACTCCACCGAGAAGGAGGAAATCTTTAGTCGGAATCTATCCGGGGTGTGATCTACCGAAAGATCAAGGGATCGTCCACCTTACGGACACGCCGAGGAGTAGGGGCAAGTTATCCCCGAACCTCGTACATACTGGTGTTAGTGGTGTTTGTCTCTTTTTCTTGTATTATATTTTCGTTTGAATATTTCCGCTGCGCTAACGACTTGTAGGAAGAAATTCTTTAAGCTTTTAGAGGAGGCTATTCACACCCCCCTCTCTAGCCATCCGAAGATCCTAACAAGTGGTATCAGAGCAAGGTTCTCTTCATCCGGATTAACACCCTAAAGAGCAAGAAGATGGCTATGAAGGAAGGGTTTAGCACCAATCGTCCACCCTTCTTTGACGGAGTGGACTTTCAATATTGGAAGAGCCGCATGGAATATTATCTCAAGATCGACATCTCAATGTGGTTCTCCGTCAAGGAAGGGTTTACACCTCCGAAGGACGAAGAAGGTAAGGAACTAGACTCATCAAGGTGGTCCGCCGAGCAAACTCGCAAAGGACAAGCCGATGCCAAGGCAGTGGTCACTCTACAATGTGGGATAGCCAAGGACCAACTCGTCAAGGTAGGTCCATTCATGAGCGCAAAAGACTTGTGGAACAAGCTCATCGAGCTCCAAGAAGGAACTCGAGACTCTCGGATCGCCAAGAGAGATTTATTCTTAAATCAATTACAAAACCTCACCATGAAGGAGAACGAGACGGTAAGTGAACTACATGGAAGGTTCAAAGAAATTATCAATGGTCTTCATTCCGTAGATGAACGCGTAGAGAATCGCGATCTTGTAAGGTATGTTCTCAAAGCCTTTCCGAGGAATGCCTTGTGGTCATCTATGGTAGATGCCTACAAGGTCTCCAAGGACCTTTCAATTGTTAAATTAGATGAATTTTTTTGTGAAATGGAGCTCCATGAATTTGCTAACAAGTGTCAAAAAGAGAAAGGTATTGCCTTAGTTGCAGGAGAAAAGAGCAAAGATGGAAGAAGGAAGAAAGAAAAGAAGAAGGAAAAAGAGATTCCTTCATCCTCATCCTCCTCCGAGTCCGATGATGAAGGTGGATCATCATCAAGCGAGATGGCCAACTTTGTAAGGAGAAACATGAGAAGGAGCCGGAGATACAAAGGGAAAGGTAAATCTATCGATCAAAATGTTGATAAAACTAATGTCACTTATTTTGAGTGTAGCAAGAAAGGACACTATCGGAGCGAGTGTCCAAAACTCAAAAAGAAAGAGGAAAGGGCCAAGAAGAAGAAAGCTCTCAAAGCTACTTGGGATGAATCCTCCTCAAGCTCATCGGAGGAAGAGAAGAAGGAGAAAAGCACACGTCAATTAGCATTCATGGCAAGGGAGGAATCGGATTCCGGGAGTGATGGTGACACGAGTGATACCTCAGCCGCGAGTTCATCATCTTCGGATGATGAAGAGGTAACTTCTCCTCATTTAGAAAAATGTTATAAAACCATTACACATTTATCTACTTTGCTTAAGAAATCAAAAACTCAAATTAAATCATTAAAAGATGAAGTAGAGCACTTGAGGGCCCTTAGGGAAGATGAGGTTGATGACCTACATCAAGAGACCCTTGAGGATGAAAACAAAGCCTTAAAGGGGGAAGTTGAGAAACTCAAGAAAATGCTTGAAAAATTCTCAACTAGCTCTAAGACCTTAGATATGATTCTAAATGCCCAAAGGGCGGTCTACAACAAGGCTGGGTTAGGATATCAACCTAAGGAGTCTAGTTTCATTTCGCTAGTGTCTAGAACCCAATTTCATAGATCACATGCCTCTAGGGTTCATGAGACTAGGAAGGTTGTGACCAAGGCATGGGTTCCTAGGTCGTTCATTGTAGATGCATTAGGTCCCAAGATTTGGGTACCTAAAACGTCTATCTTTCGTGTCTTGTAGGCATTGGTCAAGGGGGAGCATCTATCAACTTGGTTTGTTGATAGTGGATGCTCCAAGCACATGACCGGGGATAAGTCACTCTTTACTACCCTTCAAAACAAAAATAGAGGTAATGTGTCGTTTGGTAATAATGATAGCCTTAAGGTTATAGGAGTTGGAGACATTCATATATCCGAATGTCTCCAAATCAAGAATGCCCTTCTAGTCAAGGGGATGACCTTTAATCTCCTAAGCGTTAGCCAATTGTGTGATACGGGTTACACAATTGAGTTTCATTCAAGTCAATGTCTGGTCAAACACATTGACACACTTGACACGGTACTAGTAGGCACAAGGGTAGATAACATTTATCAAGTATCTTTTAAAAGTACTACTAATGCCTCTGCTAAGTGTTTCATGTCAAAAGAAGAAGAATCATGGCTTTGGCATAGGAGGTTGGCCCATGTGAACATGAAGAATATTCGAAAGCTGGCCAACAAAGGATTAGTGCGAGGCCTACTAAGTATCAAGTACCAAAAGACAAAATTATGTGATGCATGTCAAAAGGGTAAGCAAACAAAAGCGTCTCATAAAGGTAAAAGCGCTGTAAGTACATCTACTGCTTTAGATTTATTGCATATGGATTTATTTGATTGCAGTAATGTCATTTCATTGAATGGAAGTAGATACTGCTTAGTGATCATTGATGATTTTACTAGATATACATGGACTTTCTTTTTAAAAAATAAGGATCAAACCATAGATATTTTTGTTTCTTTTTGTAGAAGAACTGAAAATGAAAAATCAACAACAATTAAAACAATTAGAAGTGATCATGGTGGAGAATTTCAAAACCATAGATTTTTAGAATTTTGTCAAAAAAAGGATATAGGCATGAATTCTCTACTCCAAGGACCCCACAACAAAATGGGGTTGTGGAGATAAAGAACCGAGTCTTGCAAGAGGCTGCACGAAGCATGCTCAATGAGTACTCACTACCGAGCTACCTATGGGCTGAAGCTGTAAATACAGCTTGCTATGTGCAAAACCGAGTCTTGATACATAGGTTTTTAGGAAAGACTCCCCATGAACTTTGGTTTGGGAAACCCCCTACAATTAAACATCTTAGGGTGTTTGGTTGTAAGGTGTTTATCTTGAACACCAAGGATCATCTTGGAAAGTTCACGGCTAAGGCTGATAAAGGGATACTGGTCGGGTACTCTCTCATCAGCAAAGTCTATCGAGTCTACAACAATAGGACTAAATTGATTGAAGAGTCCTCGGATATAGCATTTGAAGAAATCCCTAAATCAAATGATCAATCGAGGGAAGTAGGAGAAATTCAATTTGAACTTAGAAGTCTAAGTTTGAATGATCAAAACATAGAAAGAGTCGAAGTTGACTCCGATGATGATGAGCAAAGGCAACAAAGGGCTCAGGATGATCCTTTGCCTGATACTGAGTCCTTGCATGTGCCTAGTGAGACCACTACTCATGAGACACCGCCAACACCAAGGCAATCTAGGATAGCCTCTAGTCATCCCCAAGACCAGATTGTTGGAGACATCCAATAAGGGGTTAGGACTAGATCATTCTTTAGAAATGAGTCTAATGAGGTCGCCTTGATCTCAGAAATCGAACCAAAATTAGTTGGTGAGGCATTGCACGATCCTGACTGGATCATAGCTATGCAAGATGAGTTAGGTCAATTTGAAAGGAGCCAAGTGTGAGACTTAGTTCCTAGACCTAAGAAGACCACCATTATTGGAACCAAATGAGTCTTCAAAAATAAGTTAAACCAAAAGGGAGAAGTCGTAAGAAACAAGGCAAGACTTGTAGCCAAGGGCTATAGTCAAGTCGAAGGCCTCGATTATGATGAGACTTATGCTCTCGTGGCCCGATTAGAGTCCATTCGTTTAATGCTAGCTTTTGCTGCACATAGAGGCTTCAAGCTCTATCAAATGGACGTTAAATCGGTCTTCTTAAATGGTTTCATTAAAGAAGAGGTCTTTGTTGAACAACCACCGGGGTTTGTGAATACCGAAGCTCCAAACCACGTGTACAAGCTCAAGAAAGCTCTTTATGGGCTTAAACAAGCACCTCGAGCTTGGTACGAAAGGTTGTCAACTTACTTACTAGAAAAGGGTTTTGTAAGAGGTCAAATAGATCCAACACTATTTTTGCGTAGAGATGGTGAAAACATATTTGTAGCCCAGGTGTATGTCGATGACATAATTTGTGGCTCAAATAACAAGGGCTATTTGAATGAATTTATCACTCACATGGAAAGTGAGTTTGAGATGAGTCTGGTGGGAGAATTGACATTCTTCCTTGGACTTGAAATCAAACAAACTCGAGATGACATTTATGTCCATCAGACAAAATATATTCAAGAGATGCTCAAGAAATTCAAAATGAGTGACTCTAAGGAAGTATCAACTCCAATGACGACAAACACTCGCCTTGACAATGATGAGAATGGAAAACCAGTTGATCTAACGCAATATAGAAGCATGATCGGTAGTCTTCTATATCTCACAGCTAGTCGACCGGACATACTTTTCGCTGTGGGCATGTGCGCTAGATATCAAGTATGTGCCAAGGAATCTCATTTAATTGCAGTTAAGAGAATCCTGAGATACCTTAAGGGCACAATTAGAGTAGGTCTCTGGTACCCTCGTACTGAGTCTTTTGATTTGATAGGTTATACCGACTCCGATTATGCTGGGTGCAAATTGGATCGGAAAAGCACTAGTGGGGGTTGCCAATTTTTAGGTTCATCATTGGTTAGTTGGTCAAGTCGGAAGCAACATTGCGTTGCTCTCTCCACGACCGAGGCTGAATACATTGTCATGGGAGAGAGTGTATCACAATTGTTGTGGATGATCCACACCCTAGAAGATTATGGGCTTTCGTATAAGGCAGTGCAAGTGTTGTGTGACAACATCAGCACAATAAACCTAACGAAAAATCCAGTCCATCATTCAAGGACCAAACACATTGAAGTGCGTCATCACTTCATTAGAGATCACGTAGCTAGGGGAGACATTGCGCTCACATATATTGAGTCAAAATCAAACCTAACCGATATTTTCACCAAACCCCTTCCGAAAAATGAATTTAGTCATTTAAGGAAAGAATTGGGAATGTGTTTGGCTCAATAGGCCATTAGGACTTCATCATGATCAATAAGGACAATTAAAACGACAAGAGAAATTGAGAAATTAATTTGGACAACTTGGGGACATCTCACACAAACTATAAGGTTTAACAAATTATTTTTGTTTGCTAGAAATGGGGTGAGATGCTAGGATCAGCCAAATTATTCAAAATGTAACATGCATCCCTTGAATAATTAGGTTGAAGAGACATAAATCGAGTATGGGGAAGACCATTACATAATTCATGTGTATTTGGTTTCTAGATCTTACTCATATATTCCAACTAAGGAAACTTGGTTGGACCTTTACCTAGAAATTATCTAACTTTGGTTGATGTGTTGATTGATACCTTTGATCGATACCTTTCATGATTTTGATTGAAAATAGGACAAGTTGTTGAAGTAATGATAGCAATTTGGATATATTTTAACAAACTCGAAACTGATCATAGCAAGGATGTGTTTTGAACCAGGTAATAAATAGCCTGAGTCTTGATTAATACCTTGGTTCACTATAGATCGTAATTTCAGAAGTTTTTCTGGTTTTGAAACCTTAAAGTTCAAAACGTCTGAGCTCTATGCGTTTGGAGTTGGTCTGAGTTTTTTTAATGTTTGGAACCTTCCGGTTCTGAACAATTTCAGACCGTAAGAGCTCATCTTTCGGAAATATTTATGTTTGTAGATTCTTCAGGTTCTAGGTTCTGAATTTGGAAGTTTTTGAACTTCTTGAGTTCTGAATCTTCAGAATTTTCGATAGAAAACTTCTACGAATTTCATTTACTGAATGGAGAATCTTCAATTTGTCAGACACTGAGCGGTCTATGGCCCGATCAGGAGAGGCTGGATCGGTCTGTCGACTGATCCAGAACTCTCTGTTTGTTTACTGATCGGTCCAGGGACCGATCAGGAGGTTCCCTGATCGGTCCACCGACCGATCAGGGTATTCCCTGACCGATCAGGAGGTTCCCTGATCGGTCAGGATCTCTCCTGATCGGACAGCCGTCCGATCATATCAACACCTGGATCGATCACCCATCCCTCTTAACTCTTCTCGATCCTTTCTCTTCCCCATTGCACGCCGAAGCCCTAGCTGACACCCTCCTACGCCTCAACTCTTCTCTCCTTTATCCGAAAGATACATAAATGGCACCAAGGTAACTTCATTCTCCCCGAGCTCTACTCATTTTGGCACTTCATTTTCATTTCTCACCGTATCTTTGTAATTTGGCTTGGTTCTCGGTTGTTGGTGGCTTCCGTGCTCACCTATTTGCCCCGTTCGTGTCACATTTTTAACCTTTAGGAAGAAACAAGTTAGTGAGGGAACCTCTAAGTCGTCAACCGAGAAATCTAAATCTAAGGCTCTCTCCCGACCTCAACCATCCGTTTCTGGAAGATTTCCAAATCATCACTTTGAACAAGCTTTTCAATAAAGAACCTTCAAACTGCTTCCTTGTAGGTCTGTGGATCAAAAATTCATGGATGAATTTTGTCCATCTGTGTCAGAAATACTTGCCTATTACAAACTTGATTCTCTAGTCTATTTAGAACGGGACATCAATTACGATTTAGTATCTGAGTTTTATAATAATCTTCGTCAAACTAATGATGTTAATTATAGAACTAGAGTTGCTAAGCAAACTATTGATTTCCCTTTCTCGGCCTTCTTTGATTATCTAGCTTGCCGGAGGTGTTCAGGAAATATCTTTTCCATATATCCTGATTTACCAGACCCCTTACCTTCTCCCTTTGATGTCTCATCTAACTCCATTTATGAGTATTTCTTCGGACATCCTAGACCGGGTGGACAAGATGAGTTAGATGTTGATTTTCCTACCTTTGCAGCCCTGAGACTATCTGCCCCAGATTACATTCTCTTTAAGATTGTCACAAATTACCTTCTGCCAATCACATCTAAACCCTTGTCAGAGATCCGACCATATCACTGCCTGATGCTTTATTGATTGCGTCGGCGTCTTGATTTTGGCATCATGTCGAGCATTTATTCGTCTATCATCTCCTATAGTGAGCCTAACAGCTTCACCGTTTATATGCCTTATGGGCATATAATTACGGATTGGCTCGAGACCCTACAGATTGATGTCTCCAAGGGAAGGATAGTAAAGATGGTGAGGCAGGACTGCAGATTTGGAAAATGTGCATTTTCCAAGTCTGACATCATAGGACAGTATGAGGCGGTTTGTTGGAAGGACGGGAGAGCACTGGGTGAGTTACCACGGGCACCTCCACGACAGGTTGATGCTGCTCCTGTTGCTGCTCCTCCTCCTGCTGAGTATGGAGAGGCAGATCCTGATCTACCGGCATCGCCGAGCCGAGAGCCGATCGATCGCCAGGATGAGCCGGTCACGAGCTTCATGGGTCGCTGCTCGGATTGACCAACATGATGATCTACGCAACAAGATTTGGCCACGCAATGTGCTTCGGGATGGATGGCCGCTACCCACCTCCGCAGATACTCGTGCTATCCACCTCAGCGAAGATGCCCTCGGGGACTCATTCCTCCAGCTGATGATGATGATGCTCCTCATATTGAGGATGTTGATTGATACACCTTGTTTTATGTTGGTCATTTTGATTGCCTATGTTTCGGATACTGTTTGATAGATGCATGTGTCTAACCTGGATATTAGCTGTTTTCATATATTTATACTACTCGTTTTTCTATTACTTGCTTCTCCTTATTTTTCAGTTCTTATTGACTATTTATATGATTTTCATATGTCATATCTTGATTGTCTCTTATTTACTGTCCGATATTACACTTAGAGGGGATTCTGTGTGGATTAAGAAAGAGACAGTATGGGTTAAGGGGGAGTCTTTTGAGTCTTATTACCTAATTCGCACCTTTTCGGTGTTTGACAAAGGGGGAGAAGATGACTAAGTTTAGAGATGAATGAAGTTTTGATTTTAGGGGAGAGGATAACCTTGAGGATTATTGACTTCCTTAGTGTTGTATTCGTCCTAGGGGGAGGATTTTGATTCCCCTAAAATTAGGGAAATATGAGCATTTCTGATCTAAACTTAAATCGTGTTGTCAAACAACAAAAAGGGGGAGATTGTTGATACGGTCTGACCTGGCTGTTGTTTTGATGTTGACACTGATTTAAGTTTGTATCAGATATTAATTAAACTCAGATTGATTACTGATCAATGTTGATCAGGTGGAAGGGAAAAGTCCAAGTATGGAAACTTGGTACGCGAAGTCGAAGAGGGCTCGGTAGCTCGTTCTCCGGACTAGGTCAGAGAGGGCTCGGTAGCTCGCTCTCCGGACTAGGTCGAGAGGGCTTGGTAGCTGCTCGGACCGGACGAAATCGGAGAGGGCTCGGAGCTCGTTCTCCGGACTAGGTCGAGAGGGCTTGGTAGCTCGCTCGACCGACGAAGCCCGAGAGGGCCTGTAGCTCGTTTCCCACTAGGTCGAGAGGGCTTGTAGCTCGCTCTTCAGACCAGAAGGCTTTAGGTTTAGGGCCGAAGCTCTAAACCTACATAGGTATTGGATCGGTCTGCTGACCGATCCAAAGTTATGTTTATCCGATCGGTCACCACCGATCAGTAACCAATCAGTAACTCTCTGTGAACTCACCGAGAATTACTGATCGGTCTGTAGATCGATCAGGAGGCAACGGAGTTCGGGAGAAAGGATAGGGGGATCGGTCTGTGGACCAATCCACCTATAGCCTGATCGGTCCACATACCGATCAGAGCCCTCCTGATCGGTCAAAAAGGTTGTGGATCGGTCTGCTGACCGATCCACAATAATGTCTGTAGTTTCTGCTGTTTTTCTGCAACTTCTGATTCGTCTGATTTAACCATCTGCTGTGAGCTTTTTAAATCAGCAGGTTGTAGATATCATGCCAATGCTTAAATTCAAATCAAGCTCCATCAGAAGAATAAGACAAAGTGTTCTTTCTACTGTGTTTCGCTGCAAATGGTGCAATTGGAGCATCAATGTTGACTGGCTGCGATCTGACTGCGATCAGCTGGCAATCAGCTTGACTCCTGCTTATTGGTTCGAGCTCAGAGACACCTGTGAAGACCATGGGTTCTATTGGTGTGAGTTCAGAGAACCAGATGAGGAGGAAGAGTGATTGGCGACGCCTTAGCTTGCAGCAACGATTCGGTGCAGGTTGACAGCGATTCGGTACAGGCTGAACGCAGTGGAAAAGCAGAGGCATAAGAAGAAGGATGAAGAGATGTTCAAGAAAAAAAGAAAAAGAAAAACTCTCTGTCGATCAACCGAGTGTGCTAAGCTTTGAGCTCTTGGCTGAGAAGCTGCTTCCTTCTTGCGCTCTGCTTTCACTGTCGTCTTCGCGTGGCTGTGAGCATATTCTTCATTCTATTTAGCCACTGATCATTGTAAGTCTTGTGCTTTATTTACATATCTTCTGAGACGTTGTGGAGAGGTTACTCCACCGAGAAGGAGGAAATCTTTAGCCGGAATCTATCCGGGGTGTGATCTACCGAAAGATCAAGGGATCGTCCACCTTACAAACACGCCGAGGAGTAGGGGCAAGTTATCCCCGAACCTCGTACATACTGGTGTTAGTGGTGTTTGTCTCTTTTTCTTGTATTATATTTTCGTTTGCATATTTCCGCTGCGCTAACGACTTGTAGGAAGAAATTTTTTAAGCTTTTAGAGGAGGCTATTCACACCCCCCCCTCTCTAGCCATCCGAAGATCCTAACATTCACCGGTAATGAAGTTTTGCCGGTCGGACAGGTCCGACTGGCTATCTCGCTGGGAAAGGAGTCGCTCAGAAGAACGCGGACTGCTAACTTCATTGTAGTCGACGCTCCCTCCACGTACAATGTGATCTTAGGGCGACCGGCTCTCAACGAGTTCCGAGCGGTCGTCTCCACCTTTTGACAAAAGGTAAAATTCTCCATGGAAGATCAGGTGGGAGAAGTCCGAGGTGATCAGCTAGCAGCTCGACGTTGTTATGTAGAGATGGTCCGATCCGAAGCCAAGGCCGCCAGGAAGGCACCACGCGTCGAGGTAAATGCTATAATCGAAAAATCACCTTCTTTAGTTTACGAAGAAAAGGAGGAAGTAAAGATCCACCCTGTATGACCGGATGCCACTACGTTCATCACATCCGACCTGGAGCCAAGCCGGAAGGAGAAGCTGATCAGATGTCTCTAGCAAAACTGCGACGTCTTCGCCTGGTCGACCCACGAGCTGCCAGGGGTCTCGCCGAGCGTAGCACAACAAGAACTCCACGTCCGGCCGGACGCTCGGCCGGTGAAGCAGAGGAAGAGGGACTTCAGCACCGAACAGAATGTCATCATCCGAGCTGAAGTTGAGAAACTTCTGGAGGCCGACCACATACGGGAGGTACAATTCCCAAGCTGGCTCGCCAATATAGTGCTGGTCTCCAAGCCAGGCAACAAATGGAGAGTCTGCATCGATTTCCGGGATCTAAATAAGGCATGCCCGAAGGATTTTTAGCCTCTACCTCGGATCGACCAATTGGTAGACTCTACTGCTGGATGCGAGCTGATATGCATGCTGGATGCATATCAGGGCTACCACCAAGTGCCACTCGCCCGGGAAGATCAAGATAAAGTGAGCTTCGTTACTGCGGACGACACTTACTGTTACAACGTGATGTTGTTCGGACTAAAAAACGCCGAAGCCACATACTAGCCGCTAATAAACAAAGTGTTCCAGGAGGCAGGAGCAGATCGAGCGCAACCTGGAAGTCTACGTGGATGATATACTAATCAAGTCACTCCGAGCGGCGGATCTTTGTACAGACATAGAGGAAACCTTCCGAACACTAAGGAGGTATGGAGTCAAGCTGAACCCCCAAAAATGTCTGTTCGGAGCAAAAGGTGGGTGCTTCTTGGGATATATCGTGACCGAGCAGGGCATAGAGGCGAACCCTAGCAAGGTGAAAGCACTGCAAGACATGCCGCCTCCCAGGAATCTGAGGGAAGTGCAACACCTCACCGGCCGGATAACGTCATTGTCGAGATTCATCTCTAAGACAGCCGACCGGAGCTTGCCATTTTTCAAGATCTTACGCCGAGCAACCAAATTCCAATGGGATCAGGAGTGTGACCGGCGTTCGAGGAGCTGAAAGCCTACCTGAATTCATTATTCGTACTGGCTAAACCGAATGTAGGCGAGCCGCTCCGTATATACCTGTCATCAACCGAGCATGCTGTTGGCTCGGTGCTAATGAGAGGAGGCGGAGAAGAGCAGCTTGTGTATTTCTTGAGCCACATCTTAAAAGATGTTGAGTCCCGCTATACTGGTCTCGAGAAGCTTGCGTTCGCCCTAGTCCTACTCGCACGGAGGCTCCGTCCCTATTTCTTGGCGCATACTATCATCGTTATGACAAACAACCCGCTGGGAAGAGTACTCCTAAACCCTGAGGCGTCCGGGCGGCTCATTAAGTGGACAACGGAGCTCAGTGAATTCGACATCCAGTATCAACCCCGCTCGGCGATCAAGGCGCAATTCTTGGCGAATTTCATAACAGAGGTACAAAATCCTGAACCCGAAGCTTTGTGGAAGGTATTTGTGGATGGGTCGTCCACTCGACTCGGGAGTGGGATCGGCATCTTGCTGCTCTCTCCTAAAGAAGAATGGATGTTTCTGTTCGTCCGGCTGGATTACCGGGCAACAAATAACGAGGCGGAATATGAGGTCCTTATAGCCGACCTACAGGCCGCTCGGCATGTGTGAGCCCACCGGGTGATACTGTACTCTGACTCCCAATTGGCCGCTCAACAACTCTCGGAATCCTTCAAGATAAACAGCGCAAGGCTCCGGCTCTACGTGTAGGCCTTTGAAAAGCTCAGAAATAACTTTATCGAGGTTGTCATACAGAAGATCCCCTGAGCCGAGAACCAGTCAGCAGATGAATTAGCCAAGCTCGCTAGCTCAATATCGCCGATTGTCATCCAACAGCCAATTGAGCAGGTGTCTTTGGTGGCGCACATCGACCGGATGGAAGGCCTCACATTCCCGAGCGATTGGAGAACAACCATAATAGAATTTTTATGTGTTGGACCGTTGCGGCCGGCTAGGAGGGGGTTGGATATCCTGCAAGCACAAAAAGATAAACCCTCCTCGAACTCTTTAAACTAACACTTGCATATATAAAGTAAGCTGATAAATTAAAAGCATAAAGAAAAAGCGAGGCACAAAAGGTTTACTTGGTTACAACCGATGTGGTTGTTAATCCAAGGAAGATAAAGTCCACTATCAATCTCCTTCAGGCGGAGAAGCCTCGTACAGCAATGTAGCACAGAAAATAGAAGCTAAACTAGAACAGAAGCGCACAAGTATTTGGAATTACAATACTGAGTTCATTGAAAAGCTTCTGGACCAAGACTATATTTATAGCATTGGTCGGGGCGCCTGGAAGGGTTTCAGGCGCCCTGGGGGGGGGGGGATAAAACTTATCCCCTAACGTTCAGATCGAGATAAATCTCGATCTGGTCAACTTTACTGGTCCGGGCGCCCGGAAGGGTTCCGGGCGCCCCGGACCCGAAAGTCAACAAAGTTGACTTTTTCGTCCGGGACCTCTGCTCCGTTTCAGTCCCGTCTCGGTCCGGGTCTTCCGCTCCGAATCCGCTTACTTGGGTGATCTCTGCCATCCGGAATAGGGCTCACCCGAACCCAACTTCCGGTCTTCTCGAGCGTGCTTCCCTCCGGCTTCTCGTCCCTCGGAATTACCGCGTGTTTCCTTCTCGTCCGCCCTCGCTAGCTGCGTCTCTTGCTCCCTGAGCAATCTTCCGCTCCAGCTTTCGTCCCTCGGAACCACCGTGCGCTTCCTTCTCGTCCGCCGGGGTACTCTTCCGCAGCACCTCGTCCCTCGGACGCACCGCGTGTCGTCCTTCTCGCTAGCTGCGTCTTCCGCTCGAGTACCTGTGCTCCTAAGCTCCTGCACACTTAGACACAAGGTTAAATACAACACAGGACCTAACTTAACTTATTGATCACACCAAAACAACCATGGGGTTCCAACAATCTCCCCCTTTTTGGTGTGATCAACCTAAGTTAAGCTAGGGTCAAAAATAGATATGAAATTACACAATTTATTGCAATAACATGCAACATGATAGAAAAAATTAAATTTCAAACATTCCAAATTTTAAATTTCAATTTTCTACCTCCCCCTAGACTTATACTTTCCTTCTCCCCCTTGATCACAAAAAAATGGGGTTCAAAGCAAGATCTAAAGGTTAATATAATGAAAATATATATCAATGATTTTCAAGGAAAATATTTCCAAGTCAAGGAAAATTTCTAAGTCAAGAAATAACTTTTGAAAAAAAACTTCTAAGTATTGGTCATCAATAATTTAAAACTTTCTAAGCCGAAAAAATTTATGCAAGAAAATTTAAAAGAATTGATAACATTAAAAGAAATTTTCTATGCATTTATTTATTTATATATTCTAATGCTTTTATCAGAAAATTTTAAATTTCCATTTTAATTTATCATAATTTCTTAACTTTGAAGTAAAAAACTTTGAGCATGTAGAAATTTGTGCAAATTGTAACATGTCATTTTCTATTGTATTTTGAATTCCTAATTCGCAAAGATATTTCGATAATATAAACTTGATAAAGTTTTTCGACAATACTTCTGATTTGCAAACTTCGATCGACAAAATATTTTGTAATTTACAAAAGTATTTTGACAACATAAATTTGCAACAATCTGTGGATAATAGATTTACTACTCCGAAAAACTCTTTCGATAATATCTCTAATTTGCAAACTTTGTTCGAAAAAATATTTCATAATTTGTAAGATTCTTTTGTCAAATCATTTTGCGATTCGAAAAATTCTTTCGATGATTCAATTTTTGATTCGCAAACATCTTCAGGTAATTTGATTAATTGAACCAGTTGTTCAGAGGTTTGAGTCCATACCTTACTTACCTCGTCGGTCGTTGGTTCTCCCCCTGTTGAATTACTTTCTTCCGAAGATTCTCCCCCTTCATTGATCTCGGGATGTACTTCGGATGTTGGGGTTGTCTCGATAATTTCTTCCGTCTCAGATTCTGATGACGGCTCGATGTCTATTGAGGGGACGGCTTCAATCGGTTCTTCGTAGAGTTTTAAGAACTTTTTCCAAAGTTCTTTTGAGCTGTTGTATTCGCCGATTCTTTTGAGATCTTCATTTGGTATCACGGTTAGGAGATGAAATTCTGCCCGTCCGTTTGCAATCGATTTGTTACGTTGCTTTTTGTTCCAGAGATGTAGATCGAGTTTTTCTCCGTTCGTGTTCTTTCGGTTCTTCATAACCAGATTTTCAAATTAAAGAAATACCAAGGTCTGAGTTAAGGTATACCTCCATTTGTTTCTTCCATGAAGAAAACTCTCCCTCGAATGCTGGTGGATATTCGCTAGCTCCGACCATCGTTTTGTTGCTTCAGACGGCGGTTAGTCCTTCTGAGGTGTCTCGGCTCTAATACCACTTGTTGGACCGTTGCGGCCGGCTAGGAGGGGATTGGATATCCTGCAAACACAAAAAGACAAACCCTCCTCAAACTCTTTAAACTAACACTTGCATATATAAAGTAAGCTGATAAATTAAAAGCATAAAGAAAAAGCGAGGCACAAAAGGTTTACTTGGTCACAACCGATGTGGTTGTTAATCCAAGGAAGATAAAGTGCACTATCAATCTCCTTCAGGCGGAGAAGCCTCGTACAGCAATGTAGCGCAGAAAATAGAAGCTAAACTAGAACAGAAGCGCACAAGTGTTTGGAATTACAATACTGAGTTCATTGAAAAGCTTCTGGACCAAGGCTATATTTATAGCCTTGGTCGGGACGCCTGGAAGGGTTCTTCACAGAGGGCCTCGAGTGAATAAATGTGCCTCAAGTCCAACAGCAGTCATCCGTAACGACGACTCTGCCTCTGGTCATCCAAGGCACCTCGAGTCTTCAGAACGCCTCGGGTGCCTTGAATGATCAACATCATGAGTTGACCATTCTTCGATCCGCTTACTTGGGTGATGCTCCGATCATTCGGAATAGGGCTCACCGAACCCAACTCTGTCTTCTCCTCGGCCTTCCTCTCGGCTTCTCGTCCCTCGGATGCTTCTCTCGTCCGCCAGCGTACTCATCCGCAGTCTTCGTCCCTCGGTCGTCGACCTTCTCGCTAGCTGCGTCTCTTGCTCCCCGAGCAATCTTCCGCTCCGACTTTCGTCCCTCGGAACCACCGCGCGCTTCCTTTTCGTCCGCCGGGGTACTCTTCCGCAGCACCTCGTCCCTCGGACGCACCGCGTGCCGTCCTTCTCGCTAGCCGCGTCTTCCGCTCGAGTACATGTGCTCCTAAGCTCCTGCACACTTAGACACAAGGTTAAATACAACATATGACCTAACTTAACTTGTTGATCACACCAAAACAACCTTGGAGTTCCAACATTACGTTCGGAGGCCACGCCGTCCGATCGGGAGGAAGCCCAGCTACTGAGAAGGAGAGCCGGCCGGTTCACGCTCATTGGGGACCAGCTTTACAAGAAGGCGTTCTCCCGCCCGCTGCTGAAGTGTGTCAGCTCGGAAGACGCAGAATATATTCTCCAGGAAGTACATCAAGGGCCAACCCTACAGGAAGATGCCTCTCGGACCGTCGCTGCCTGCCTTTCCTGTCAGAAGTTCCACAGCTTCTCCCATAGGCCAATGGAGAAGATGAAAGTGTCTACTGTGTCCTGCCCGTTCGACCAGTGGGGTATGGATATAGTGGGACTTTCCCTATGGCGACCGGGCAGCGGAGGTTTTTACTGGTGGCGGTCGACTATTTCTCCAAGTGGGTCGAAGCCGAACCACTGGCCAAGATAACCGATCAGATGGTCAAGAAATTCATCTAACAGCATATAATCTGTCGGTTTGGCATTCCCCGTCGGCTCATTTAGGATAATGGGCGGCAGGTCGTCGGTCAGCAGCTCTGAGAATGGTGCAAGGGATACGGCATCGAACAACACTTCACTTCCGTGTTGTACCCTCAGAGCAATGGTCAAGCCGAAGTAGCCAATCGGGAGATCCTGTGAATGCTTCGGGTTCGGCTAGATCACATGGGAGGAAGCTTGGTGGACGAGCTGCCCGGCGTGCTATGGGTCATTCGAACAACCCCAAAGAAAGGAACTGGGGTGACACCGTTCCACTTGGTATATGGGGGCGAAGCGGTCGTCCCAGTCGAGATCAGAGTCGAGCCTGATCGAATCCAGAACTACGATGGGGACAACGCCGAACAGAGACAGCTGGAGTTTGACCTAGTTGACGAAGCACGAGCTAAAGCAATCGTCCGGCTGATGGCGTACCGGTAAAGAATGAAGCAGAATTACAATAGGCGTGAAATTCCTAGAGCATTCCAGGTCGGCGACCTAGCATGGAAGAAGGTGAAGCCGATCGGCGATGTGAGTAAGATGACAGCTTCCTGGGCGAGGCCCTTCAGAGTCGTCGAGAAGCTCCGATCGGGTGCATACTACCTGGAAGATGAGGACGGACGGTGGTTAGATCGACCATGGAGCACAAACCATCTCCAGCCATACCGTGCTGGATGAAAGGTGCGCTAGTGTAATTCATTTCATGTATGTTCCGTTCGTCTATATCCTTTGGCTGCAGGAGTGAAGATAAGAAAAATTGCGAAGGGTCTGAGCGTTATTCGCCGAACGACAAACTACATGAAGACCGTCGAGCGGCGACATTAAACTCTAGATTCGGGCCAGCGACTTAAAACCCCCGGTCGGAAGACCGTCGAGCGGCGACGTTAAACTCTAGAGTCGGACCGGCTACTATAAACCCCCCGGTAGGAAGACCATCGAGCGGCGACGTTAAACTCTAGAGTCGGACCGGCGACTATAAACCTCCCGGCTCGAAGACCGTTCCCGGCTCGAAGATCGTCGAGTGGCGACGTTAAACTCTAGAGTCGGACCGGCGACTATAAACCCCCCGGTCAGAAGACCGTTGAGCGGCGACGTTAAACTCTAGAGTTGGACCGGCGACTATAGACCCCCCGGTCGAAAAACCGTCGAGCGGCGACGTTAAACTCTAGAGTCGGACCGACGACTATAAACCCCCCGGCTCGAAGACCGTCGAGCGGTGGCGTTAAACTCTAGAGTCGGACCGGTGATTATAAACCCCCCGGCTTGAAGACCGTCGAGCGGCGACGTTAAACTCTAGGGTCGAAGTGGCGACCATGAACACTCCACTCGGAAGGCCGTCGTACGGCCGCATCAAAGCCCGACACTTAAGGGCAGGCGAACGACTATCCTAAATCCCAGAAGGGACCAACGAATAGAAGTATTTTTGGCATAGATTCCGCTCGGGCCATAAGGTTACCAATGACAAACAGGGGAAAACAAGCTAACAGAACAAAAGTTGTATTCAAAAGTAGTAGTTAAAACAAAAGTTGGCCGACTGAGCGGCAGAAATACAAAAATGCCAAGGATACTTCATTCAAGATAGTCAAAAACGCTCTTCAGTATGGTGGAAAGAAGAGCTGCATGTTCCCGAATGGGAATGACGAAAGACTCCGGCAAGTGACTTTGGGCCTTCAGGTGGTCCGCAGTAGCCGTGATAGCCAACTCGAATGCAAGTACGAGCCGATCGCACATCTTTTGGACGAAGTCGACCGAGCAGATGTAGGACTACCTCATCACAGCAAAGCGGCTTGGCTCGGCCCCCTGATACTCCGTAAAGGCAGCACGAGAAGCGTCGAGAGCCTCTTGCACGGCCTTCAAATCGTCCTTGAGAGCCGCTGCCTTGACCGAACGACCCTTCTTCTCGCGGTCCAGCAGATTCGCCAACTCTTCAGATCGACGATAGCAGTATTTTTCTGAGTGGTTGCGAGTTCAATCTTGCGGTCATAAGTTTTGACCTGCTGTTCGAGCTGGGTCAGCATGTATGCCTGGTCAGTCGTCTTCTTCCGCTCAGTCTCCAGCAGGTCCTTGGTCTTCTTAAGCTCCTTCTGCAACTCGGCATATGACGGGCTTTGAGAAGAAGACGGGTCGCCCGGACTCTTCAGTCTCTTCAGCTCCTCCTCCACCATGGCCAAGCGGTTGGCGACAACGATTTCTTCCACCCATCTCTGATGCACGCAGGAGTGTTAAAATGCCGACCGGGAAGACTACATAAAAGAGCAGAAATGAGGCTTACCCCTGTGGACTGCTGCATGTGGCTGTCAGCCAGTTTGTCGAGCTGTATCATGGCAACACGGGCCCGGGCGTCCGCCCACATCACAGCAAGGGGCCCCTTGATAGTGATCATGTGTTCAGGAGCCGTCGGCTGATCTGACTCGGCCATAAACACCTTAGTGGGGAGGTGCAGGGTGGCCTTAATAGTGCGGCGCCGGCCCGGAGTCATGTGAGCGGACGCCGAGGGATCGGAGGTCGGGCTGGACATCGAGGACAGAATGCCCGAGCGGCGGACTCGGCGGGGTACAGGAGGAAGAGAGCTGACCGGCACCGCTTTGATGGGGTCCGCAGGTGGATCCAGTTCGGGGGGGGGGGTCCGGTCGGAGGAGAGCGCCTCGACCGATGGCGCTTTGCCACGGGGAGATGCGGTGCCCGTCCGCTCGGACGCTTGCACTGCGGAGGTGGCCGAACGGAGTGACATCTCAACACGCCGTCTCTTCTAGTTGAGTGGGAGCTCGTCGTTCGGCTCAGAGTCATCCTCCAGAACGGAAGGGCCATTGTTGGAAGTTGCACCACCAGTCGCTTCCGCAGGTGATGCTCGAGCGGCCGACTCCCCTGCATTTGTCTCACTCTCACCCTCGTGAGAGCCGACCGGAGCAATGCCCAACTGCTCCATTTCCTTGGTCGTTGCCGCCTCGAGCGCGACCGCTTTTCTCTTCAAGATTCCTAACAGCACAGACTCCATTACGATGTTTGCTGCAAGGAAAGGAGAAGAAAATCAGTTAGAACTCAAGGCAAATGCATAAGTAAATTTCTTACCAAAGCTACTCGGGAGGGGGGTCCGGCTCGGACTTAGGCCAAACATATACATCACGCCTTCAGGAAGAAGCTTGTTGATGTCGAGCTTCAGACCGACGAGTATATTGGATGCCTGAAGATAATCCGGTCGGGTTTTATACCTCTTCAGTTCGGGGGAGGTGGGCGGTCCGACCTGCCATTTAGTACGGAAAGGGAGCCGCCCGGGAAGACGAAGAAAGAAGAAGTTCTCTTTCCAATGTTTGTTGGAAGATGGCAGTTTATCAAAAAAGACCAAACCAGGCCGAGCCTGAAACAAATAAGTGCCCGGCTCGGACTACTTGGGATAGTAGAAATAATAGAAGACTTCCGGACGGAGGGGAATGTTGTGTATCTTAAATAATACCACAACTCCGCATAGAAGGCGAAAAGTGTTGGGAACGAACTGGGCGAGCGGAATGCCGAAGAAATCACAAACTTCGGCGATGAAGGGATGGAGAGGAAACCGCAGACCGGCTGTGAATTGGTCGCGGAAGGAACAAATAGCGTCGCGCGGCGATTTGTGCGGCCGAGCGGAAGGCGAGGGTAAAATCAGTTCGAAATCAGAAGGGATGTCAAAAGCGTTTATCAGGCTCTCGGCATCACGCCGATCGAACCGCGACTCCATGGTAGTATACCATGGGCCGAGAGCGAGGTCTGTGGGCTGGGAAGAGCTAGCCATCGCCGGAACAGTGGAGGAGGCAGGGATCGGAAGGAAACGCAATGGCTCAGGGAAGACAAACGGAACAGTGACCGAAAGGCAAGAACGCGGCAAGGAATGCAAAGAAAACACGAGAACCGAAGGGAGAAAGGCAGAGAACCTTACAGAAAAGATGAGGATCGAAAGAAGAGGGCAAGGGGTTGCCGGAGTGCCGAGGAACGAGGTCACCGGAGCAAGGAGCGCAGGAAAAGGCTTCTGAGCACGCGACGACAAAAGTGCACCGAGTTCTGGTACAAGTTCTACTTTGAGAAGTGTCTTGTAAGTCTTAATTTCTTAAGCAAGTTTCTTATTCCTTTCGAAGTAATTTAGTCCTGTACTTTCTCTTTGGTGCATTATCTAAGTTATTTTGAAAGAAGACGTTTCCGCCCATTTTTGGTATCAGAGCTAGTTTTAATGGCTGAGTAGAACCTTACTCAGGGTATTCTCAGGGGAAAGGATGGGTATGGTGTATAAATTTTTGGTATGTTGTTCTTCAAAACAATAAAAGACATCTTTCTTTAAAATTCGTATTAGCGAATTGCAACTGTTGATCAGTTATAGCGAAGTACGAGGGCATGTCTAGCGAATTGCAACTGTTGATCAGTTATAGCGACCACATGAACTGATATAGTGTCTGAATATTTGAGCCCTTAATTTTTAGAAGCTAGAAATTTGTGGTAATAAGGCGACCGGGGAACGACGGGAGGATTGCAAAAGAACAGGTCCTAACTTGGTAAAAAGGCGAGGGAGCCGAGATAAATCCAAGGGCACACCTGTGTGAGCAAGAAATCTCTTAGAACCCTCTAAGCTGTAAGCCATAAGTTGAAAAGTTAATAAAATAAAAGGGTCCAGATATAATTGTGTCTATGTCCAGACGTTGGGAAGAACATATACAAGAATGGTATACTAAATCCCATACCTCGAACCTAGAATACCTTGACTTAGCACGCTATAGTACCAGCTGAAGTTTTATATCATTCCCGACGAGACGATGTACACCACAGGGTGTATGTGCATAGATCTGAGGAAGCATTATTAGTGACCAGCAACCAAGTTGATAGAGCTTTCATACAACTAGAAAGCTTTAATCAACTCCAGAGAAGTGGTATGCGCTTCTTACATATGAGTGTAATCCAAGTTCGTATTCAAATATTACACCGGCAGGAAGAAGGCACTCTGGCGCTGATTGTCTTCAGAGACAACCGTTGGCAAGGAGACCAAGCTATTTTTGCCACGATGGAAATAGACTTGACCAGGGGAAGTCAATTAGTCTATGTTATCCCTGATACCATGCTTACAATTTCTGATTTTTACAGAAATATACAGGTATCTATACTTGCAAGGGGATACGAAAATTGGAGGAATGGAGAAGCTAACCTACTGATTACAAGAGGATTAGTAGGTAGGTTATCTAACACACCTAACGTGGGCTTTGCTTATGAAGTGCAGAATGTTGTAGATTATCTTGCAAGCCATGGTGTTCGAGCTCTCCCAGGAAGAAGTTATAATACCAGGGATGTCTTAGGACAAAACTGGATTATAAGACAATCCACTGTCAATATTCCAATGCAACCTACTGAAGTCAGCACCAGAAACATGCTTGATGGAAGTGTTTCTCTGCAATTTGACCAGTACCAAGCAGCGACCTCATCTGACCCACCTAAATATAATGCAAGGGATGAGGAAATTCAATCTGATGAGGAAGAGGTTGCAAGGCATACCATTGCAGTGTTTGTGGAAGAAGAGATTCCTGAAGAACTCTTGATCAAAAGGATACATTCTCTGGCTCAAATTCCTATTAGAAGAACAGCGGGATCAGCAGGCTATGATATTTCCATTACTCATGCTCAAGATATACCTGCCTTAGGTAGATCTTTATTAACAACAGGAATATGTATCCAGATTCCACACAATACATATGGAAGAATAGCTCCAAGATCAAGCTCTGCCATGAGAGGAATTATTATTATGGGTGGAGTAATTGACTCAGATTACAGAGGCGAGGTAAAAGTTATGGCGTTTAATACTACTAATGAAGATATATTTCTTAATAAGCAGGAATGTATTGCCCAAATCATCCTGGAACGCATAACTACACCTGAAGTAAAGGAAGTAGAACAACTAGGCTTAACTGAACGAGGAGCCTCGGGTTTTGGTTCTACAACACAACCTCAGGTTTGTACCAGCTCTAAAGCAAACCCTGAATGTTTGGGTTGTTATTATTGCTGCAGTGACGAAGAAGATGCAGCCACCTATGATACCTATGTGGCACCAGATTATAAGGCCAGTAAAGGCAAGCAGAAGGAGGTAATTTCACCCTTAGCAATTCAAACTGTTCATGAAGAAGAATTATTGGCAGTACAAGCTCAGGCACGACAATATGCTATTGAACAACATAAGTTCCGAGAAGAAGAGGCTTATTTAGATTTATTAGCTGAAGATGATTCATTTGAACGAAGCTTTGCTATTTCTAGAAGAATGCTACGTGATTCACGAGAATATCGACGACAATTGCAAGCTGAGTTAAATACAATAAAGGCTTCTAAAGACACCTCTTCAACCAGAGCATCTTCCTCATCAACACAGTTCCTATGTGTTCTCTCCAATGAAGAAACTACAAATAATAGATGGGAACCTTTAGGACAGCCAGATACAAATCCCAGATGGGATACCCTTGGCGAACCCAGTGGCAAATATAACTTTTATGTTAATTATGCAGCACCACCAGCTGCCCCATTTATCCCACCTACAAGATCAACATGGGATGATGAGGATGAAGATATTAATGACCAAGATGCTGACAGCAATGATGAATATCTTGAGTATTTGCAATACTTAGCTTTACAGGCTAAACCAACATCTTTTGCGCCGGAAAATGAATTTCTTAATCCATTTGCGGAAGGTGGTGGGGAGATAGTAGCAGCTGGCACTGAAGAAGCTGAAGCTGAAGCTACTGAACAAGGATGTACTAGTAAATATGATTGGATTTCTGATTATCCTAAATTACAGCAACTGCAGGAACAGATTTATTCCCAAGCGGAATCTGCTTACAGACCTCCTGCTGACACAACAATGAACCCTGTGGGATATCCCCCTAATCGAGCTCCAAAGGATGAGCCAGTAAGTCATTCAGTTCCACCTCCAAAACAGAATTTCAGAAGGCAGGATCAATCTGAATGGTGGAATCTACCCACAGCACACCAGCAAACAGGAGCAATCTTGACGCTACCTCCTCAGCTTAATAGAATAGAAGATGTATTCTTGAGGTGGGAAGCCATAACTAAAAATATAGTTGCTCTGCAAAATTTTTCAGATCCCCAAGACAAGGCTGACTACATTGAGAACTTATTGGGGGAGACAGAAAGGCTAACTTGGATACAATGGCGTATGGCGTATCCAAATGAATATCAGGAGTTGATCAACTCCAGTGATGGAAGAAACGGCACTCAAAATATAATCTCTCAGATTAGAAGAGTGTTTATGCTAGAAGATCCGTTTCAAGGATCGACGGATATGCAAGATAGAGCATATCGAGATCTTGAAAGGCTAAACTGCCAACAGGTAAAGGATCTTATCCCGTTTCTTACTGACTATATGAATCTTGCTTCCAAGACAGGAAGGCTTTTTACTGGACCGGAATTATCTGAGAAATTCTGGCTTAAGCTTCCGGGAGAATTAGGCAGGCGAATTAAATCTGCCTTTGATGAAAAGTATCAAGGGAATACTGTGAGAGTGCATCCCAGAGTAATTTTTACCTATAAGTACTTGGAAGAAGAATGTAAGAAGGCGGCATTTAGCAGATCCCTTAAAGATTTGTCCTTCTGCAGTCAAATGCCCATTCCAGGGTATTACCAAGATTCTAAAAAGAAATATGGACTTAGGCGGTCAACCACTTATAAAGGCAAACCCCATCAAACACATGCCAGAGTAGAGAAAAAGAAGCATTTACTCAGAAACAAGAAATGCAAATGTTTTCTGTGTGGAGAAGAGGGGCACTTTGCAAGAGACTGTCCTAAAGAATTCAAAAACACCAGAAGAGTAGCTCTTTTCGAAGGCATTGAAATTCCTGAGGATTATGAAATCATGTCAGTACAAGAAGGTGATGCACCCTCAGACGCCATATTCAGTATATCTGAAGGAGAAGACTACCAGGTGAACACCATCCTTAATCAAGAAATGCTATTTGTCTTTATAGAACAAACAAATTCATACATGATAGGAAAAACGGAAGGATGGCAACCAATGGTGAAGGTATCTAAGTTACAGCATGACTGTAACCACATTTGGGAAATTAATGGAGAAATAGCATCTCCATATCAGAAGTGTTCTTGCTGTAAAAGAATCACTATGCAAAAACACCGAATGCACTGCGGTGTTTGCCAGATTACTTCATGCGGGATGTGTACCCGAAATTATTTTGATATGAGCATACCAGTAGAAAGGTCAGTCCCTGTTCCCTTTACTCCTACTAATTTAATTCAGGAACAGCAAAACTATATCACTTGGGCAGCAGCTGAAATTGAGAGACTCAAGCAAGAGGTTGCAAGTGCAAAATTACTAGCTGAAATCCAGATTGACCAGCTAAAGAAAGAATATGCTACTGAGAAAGAAGATTTGCTCAGAATTCAAAATGCTAATATACTGGAAGTTGATACTGAGAATGAGGAGCTTAAACTAAAGATAGATCTTCTTGAACTTGAAAATAAAGATCTCAGAGGAAGACTAGAAAAGGAGAAGGAAGTTTTTCAAGAAGAAGAAGAAATATTTGAAGAAGAAGCTCATGTTCTCATTGATTCAGGGAAAGAAAAGGTATTCTCCATAGAGGAAGCCAAGCAGCCAAAGCTAAAAACAAATGGGCTCTTTAATCTGGTAGTAGAACTCTCTATTCCGGGAATTGAAAATTTCAAAGTCAATGCAATCCTTGACACCGGAGCTACTACTTGTTGTATTGACCAGGTATCAATACCTCCTCTAGCTATTGAAGATAATACATTTGTTGTCAATTTCAGTGGCATTAATTCAAGGACTTCCGCAAACAAGAAATTAAAATATGGAAGTATGAAGATAGGGGAGCATCAATTCAGAATACCCTATACCTATGCCTTTCCATTGACATTAGGAGGAAATATTACTATGATTTTGGGCTGCAATTTTATCAGAGCTATGCATGGGGGAATCCGTATAGAAGGCAATGAGGTAACCTTCTACAAAAATATTACAACAATTCATACTCAACAGGTTGTACCTACGGCCCCTGCAATAGAAGAATTAGAGCTCGAAGAAGAGGAATACAATCAAATCCAGGAGCAGGTATGTCTATGGCAACCCGGACAGCATCTCCAAGATTTGATTTCTGAGTTAACCAATACTGGTTATATTGGGAATAATCCTATGAAGTATTGGGCTTCTAATCAAGTTACTTGCAGACTGGCGATTAAGAATCCAGATTTAACAATCGAAGACAGACCTCTTAAACATGTGACTCCTCAGATGATGGATTCTTTCCGCAATCACATAAAGGCTCTCCTTGATCTAAAGGTTATAAGACCAAGTACTAGCTGCCATAGGACTACAGCTATTATAGTACATTCTGGTACAACAGTTGACCCTAAGACAGGGAAAGAAACAAAAGGCAAGGAAAGAATGGTATTCAACTACAAAAGGCTGAATGACAATACCCATAAAGATCAGTATAGCCTACCTGGTATTAATACCATTATTCATAAGGTTGGAAGGAGTAAAATCTTCTCCAAATTTGATCTTAAAAGTGGCTTCCACCAAGTAGCCATGGATCCTGACTCAGTACCATGGACGGCATTTTGGGTACCTGAGGGACTCTTTGAATGGCTGGTAATGCCATTTGGCTTGAAGAATGCCCCTGCAATCTTCCAGAGAAAAATGGATAACTGCTTTCGAGGTACGGAAAAATTTATAGCAGTTTATATTGATGACATCTTAGTTTTTTCAGAAACAGAGGAAGAACATCAGGAGCATCTTAAGGTCCTTCTTAATATATGCCGAAGAAATGGACTTATATTAAGCCCTACAAAAATGAAGATTGGCAGTCCCACAATAGAGTTCTTGGGAGCAACCATTGGAAATTCAAAAATCAAACTTCAACCTCATATTATTTCCAAGGTAGCTGATTTCAAGAAAGAAGAGCTGCAAACTACGAAGGGGTTAAGATCTTGGTTGGGAATTCTCAATTACGCCCGCTCATATATCCCTAATCTGGGAAAAATTCTTGGGCCACTATATTCCAAGACATCCCCCAATGGTGAAAAACGAATGAATGGCCAAGATTGGGCTGTGGTTGATAAGGTAAAATCCATCATCAAGGATTTACCTGAATTAGCTATACCACCTGCACAGTGCTATGTGATAATTGAAGCCGATGGCTGTATGGAAGGATGGGGAGGTGTTCTAAAGTGGAAACCCCAAAAATACGATCCAAAAACTTCAGAATTGATCAGTGCATATGCAAGTGGGAAGTTTTCCCCTCTCAAATCAACCATAGATGCGGAGATTCATGCTATCATGAACAGCATGAATAGTTTCAAAATTTATTATCTTGATAAGGAGGAGCTTCTCATCCGAACAGATTGCCAAGCAATCATAAGCTTCTTCAATAAAACAGCACAGAACAAACCTTCACGAGTCCGATGGATTTCATTTACGGACTTTATTACTGGGCTGGGCATTCCTGTGCATTTCCAGCATATTGAAGGTAAGGATAACACTCTGGCTGATACTTTGTCTCATTTGGTTTCTGTAATTACAGGCCCATGGATCCTTACAAACGAAGACGAATTGGTTCTTCAACAATGGGAGGATACTATTACCCAACTCCAAGCCAAGCCCAACAATCAGGCAACTCAACATCTGAAGAGCCTTATCACTTTTTGGCTCAATACAAAGAAGTCACCAATAGTCGAGGCCCAGAAGTCTGTACAGTTCTCGAGGAGGACGCCAGAAAGCATCTTGCCGACATTGAGAAGACCGTGGCCAATCAACTCATCCACAACCTCCTTGAGCTCAAGCTTATCCAAGATATCAAGGAGGCAGATTTCAGCATCAGATCAGAGCATCCTAAAGGACTCTACTTTAAAGATTCCCTGCCAAGGGTTACAGCTGTAAAGAGTTCTTTATTCGGCGCGTTCCTTCAGCTACAAGGAGTAATCCAAGAAATGGTGGACACTCCACCATGAGAAAAAGGACAAAGGAGCGTGGTGAGCCGTCCCATCAAATCCAAAAAGAAGATATGCTTTTAGAAAAGAAGATTCGACTTCACATGGACTGAGCCTCGGGGAGCCATCCAAATGAAAAGAATCAATTAGCCTTAGCTGTAAAGAGTCTAGGCCGTGTTGTAAAGGGGTAGACAAAGGAAAAGTAAGGGATACTCGTGAGTGATGATGAGGCCCACATGTGCACTCAGCTCATCCTTATCCCTCTCTTCCCTTCTCTATAAAATCCGCTAGTATACTCATTGCAGAACACACACCGAGTTCCGGTACAAGTTCTACTTTGAGAAGTGTCTTGTAAGTCTTAATTTCTTAAGCAAGTTTCTTATTCCTTTCGAAGTAATTTAGTCCTGTACTTTCTCTTTGGTGCATTATCTAAGTTATTTTGAAAGAAGACGTTTCCGCTCATTTTTGGTATCAGAGCTAGTTTTAATGGCTGAGTAGAACCTTACTCAGGGTATTCTCAGGGGAAAGGATGGGTATGGTGTATAAATTTTTGGTATGTTGTTCTTCAAAACAATAAAAGACATCTTTCTTTAAAATTCGTATTAGCGAATTGCAACTGTTGATCAGTTATAGCGAAGTACGAGGGCATGTCTAGCGAATTGCAACTGTTGATCAGTTATAGCGACCACATGAACTGATATAGTGTCTGAATATTTGACCCCTCTCGACTCGGCTTCTTTGCAGGTTCGCCGGAGGTCTACACCATCATCAGAGGATAGCGGAGAGCACCACGTCCCCAGCGTCCATCGACTCAGCGCTCAGATAGGATCACTTTAAAAAAAACTTTGTATAATTTACCATATCCATTCCCTAAATTTTAATTTTAATAATACGTCTCTAAATTTGGGGAATGAAATTTATTATCTAAATATTAAAATATTATTTAATTCGGGAGAGAACAAAAATAAATGGAAATAAATATTATATAGAAAGAGAAAAAATAATAATCAAAAGAAAGAGAGAGAAGAAAACAATCAAAAAAAGTAAAGATAATAAAAATTGTAGGATAACTTATATATTATGTAGTGAAAAATGATTATCTACATCTAATAAAGTGAGTGTTTTACCCTAAACTCTAGAGATATTATAGAGAAACTTATGTAAATGCTCTTAGGTCACACCTAAGCCACTTATGATCCATAAATTAGGCCTGACCCTCGACGGGGTTCGAACTAGACTGGCCCCGAACTTGGAACCGAGTCAATGGATTGGGTATTCGTTGACCCGGTTACGATTCAATCCCCTCAAAAAATCACTATTAGTGGTTAGCAGACGGTTCAGTTGTTTTTTTTTTGCGTGAATCATTGGAGTCACTAGTTTCTAGCATTGGGATGAAAAAAAAATGATTTTGTTTATATATTTTTTTCAACCGTTGAAATCATTTGATCATTTTTTGATCAAAGGCTACGCTTTAATGTCCGTTTCTCTTCAAATTCTATAAATAGAGAGCTCGTTTCATGAATTTTACTTACATCTTTTCTACTCTCATAAGCTCATTCTCAATTCCGTAATCTCGACATTTTTTCAACTCCAATTCTACACATTTTTAGCTTTTTCTTCCAAGTTCTGACTATAACGGAAGGAGGTCGAGGATAAGAAGGATGACAAGGCTGTTCATCATATCTTGATCTTGGAGGGGTAAGGAAATAACAAATCTAAATATTTAATCCACTGATGATGAAACCAGACAACTTCCCAATCTGACTGCGACATCTGAAACATAAGAAAGTATCAATACAATTACTTAAGGTTTCGAAAGTTTATCATTTAAAATCTTATATTTTCACTAAACATTTTGATAAAGTTACTCTTTCATAGGAAGAATTGTGTGCAAAATATAGACACTGCAATGTTTTCTACAAATTTTAAGCCGACGGTGGCTATCGGTTGTTGAACTGACATGTAAAAGTGAAACACCCAACATAAGTTGGAATTGACCTTGTTGAAGCATAATTAACTAGATTTTCCACGGATAGAAATAGTGATTATAGTTTATTTTTATATTCTGATAATAAATCAAGAAAATTATTAGCTGCATTTATTTATGTAAAACATCTTTCATTTAATTTTAGATCTAAATGTACTTTTGAAGATTTTTTTAAATAATCTTTTAATTCATCCGCTAAACGTGTCATAGAACTACATTTACTCGTATAATTTAAAAATTAGTAAAACAATAAAAAAAATTAATTAAAGAATTTGATAAATTAAATAATAAAGTTTTTAATGTTCCGATATTTGAAGTGATAATTGACAAATACATTTATATATGAGTTTGACTTGTGAATCGATAACCCTTATAATATTAAAAAAAAGATTGTTAGCTTATATAGTTTTTGATGAATCACATAATTTTCACAACATGTCACAATTTAGAAGAATATGAATTAATTAATAAAATATTTTTAATATTATTTGATAAGGCTAGTTTTAATACTATTAAAAACTTAAATTTATATGTAAAGGTGGTTTATTTTTTAATATTCATTACATTTTGTCTATGAAGAGAAATAATTTTAACAAATCATATTCAACCAATTATAAAATATTATTTCTTATTTATGGTCATATCGATTTATAATAAAACAATGAGGTAAAATTTATAAAAATAATAGAATGAGACCTAAAAGATTTCTACATGATTTATCAAATTTCAATATAAAAAATTAGTATATTTAATTTTTGGATACAATATTAATAATGCTAATATATATTTATTTTCACAATAATGAAATATTTGTAATAGTATTTTTAAAATTTTAAAAATATTTAATGATGCAATTGAACAACCTTCCAATTATTTATTATCCTACGTCACATTTACTTTTAGTAATAATATTAGTTTTAAATAAAATTAATACTAATGAATTTTTATCTTCTTATGTATTAGAAATGAAAACGAAATGGGAAAAATATTTTTTTCCATATTCCTAAAATTTATTTATTTGTGTTGAGTTGTAAGGTTGCAAACATAGTACACATTAAAAACACATGAAAAAGATTATGAGTTTATAGGAAAAATATATATATCTTTATTGCCACGAGATTTTTTGGGTAAAGTCCAAAAATAAAATTATGAGGACTTAGACCCAAAGTGGATAATATCATACTATTATAGAGATATCTAAATTATTTTTGATCCTACAATTTGTATTTATTTTATACCTTGATATAAATTAGAAGTTTTAAAAGAAATATTAGATTCACGCTTTAATTCAATTTAGATATTCTTATTCTCCTAATTCTAATAATATTATATATAATATTAGAAATTATTTATATGATATTTATAGAGAATATAGTATAAAATATGTAATACAACATAATATTTCTAAAATACAAAATACTAATAATAGTAATTTAACTCTTTCAAAAACATAAATTCTATTAAAATAACAAATAAATGTTCACGAGAATTCTCAAGTTTTACATAAGAACTTGAAATTATTTTACAACTTATTTTGACTTTAATGAAGCAGATAATGAAATATATTTTGATGTCCTAAGTGGTAGTCGTAGAAGACTCAAAGTTTTCTGGTTCTTTCCATGACTGTAAAATTTTTTTTAGCTTATCCAGTGTCAACAATTGTTGTGGAAGAAATGTTTAGTGCCAACAGTAATATATTGGATGAACGATGATTGACTTTATCTCCCGATCCATTAGAAGTCTAAGTATTGCTCGAAGATTAGACCAGAGCCGAAAAAAATAAAAAAAATGCAATTTTCAGATGACACGGTTAAAAAATTTGATACGAAGGAACAAATACTATAGGAACAGAAAATGAAAGTGAGTAACAACGCCAATTCATAAAATAAAAAGGGTAAAAAGGCAAAACATTATGTGAATTTTGATTCCCTTATACCCAAAGGGGATACACAACATAAATAAGTACAAGTTTTTTTTGTTATGAATTTATAATTTTTAATATAATAATTTTGAACCAATTATAATCGAACCGTGATGAATCAGTTTATATAAACTGTGCACTATAACAGTCTTAGATTATTGAGGTTAAGAGTCAACCTCCGAAGAAGCGTCGAACTGCCGATTCCAAAGCATCAAATTATCAGTTCTAAACCGGGATTAGATCTATCATAAATTGGTTACCTTTAACCATGGTTAAAAAGGGTGTATCATACCAAAAACAAAATACTTTAATTATAACTAAAACTTTTACCATTTTAACTAAAATTACTAATAATATTTTCGACATCTTACTCACGAGGAAGTTTCAATATTACCCATTTTAAGTACCAACTTTTATAATTCAAAAACACATATCATATTCCTGTTATACTCTTTTCTTTTTATTTTCACCTTTAATTTTTGTTTCGTGTTCAATTTTTTTTAACCCCTTAAAAAATTTACTATTCTTAATTTATGTTATCCAATTTAAATTTATAGATACAGTGCATTGATTTTTATTTAGAATGATTTGAAGTTTTTGAATCCATCAGCTCGTTTTGGATGAAACTGACTAATATATCTACACCATTTGAAAATAAAAAAAAAAGATATTTTTTCGAACTAGGAGAGCTATATCATTGGTTTGCAAGTATCATGGTACTAAACCTTATAATAAATTTGTGATAGATTTTATTAAATCAATTTAAAAAAATTTATTTTTAATTTACGTTGTCACATTCAAATATGAGAATATAGATGTAGTAAATAGCATTCGGAGAGTGTATTAATTTTAGTCTGGAGTAATTTAGATTTATAATTTTCTTTTAAGATATATCAGTCAATTTTAAATTCTTATATTTAAATTTGATAGTGTAAATTAAGGATAATTAATTTTTAAATAGATAGAACACAAATTTAAACGTACAAAAAAAAGGAAAGGATATAACAGGAATATGATATGTGTTTTTTGAGATTATGAAAATCATACGATTCAGTAAACTGCTGTAATAATTTTATTAAAATTGTTCAAAATATTGTTGAACTCGTTTTACTTTATTATGTAATAGATTTAACTAAAAGTTCTATAATATTGAATTAGAATTATTTTAAAAATAAAAATAGAATAAGAAATTCGTATAATATATATTTTTTTCACAGCAATTTGTTCTTTTACTAATAATGAGATAAAGAAGGTCATTTTAATTGTTGCCTTAAAAAATTAAAGAAAAAGGATTTTAAAAAATATAAAAAACCAAAAAAGCTAGGTTTGGAGGGAACCCGAACAGCGTAACGTAATTCATTCACGCGCCGAGGGAGCGCACGAGTCCCGGACGTTTTAAGCTCATACCGATTCACAGGACGACACCTTTCAGTAACACGAAGCCGCTTTCCTGACCCGCACATCGACTTCTTCGATAGGCGAAACACTTCGTTCCCCTACAGCAGATGGCGAAACCCTACGATTCGGGGACTTCCTCGGAGGGAACCGCCTCGAACGTCTCGATCGCCTCGGAGGATGAGGGCAGGAATGGAGAGGAGGCCAATCTCGACGAGGAGATCGACGAGGAAGAACTCGAGGCTGTCGCCAGAACGGCTAGCCCCGACGAAGATGAGGCTAAGGATGACAGCGGCGCTGAAGACGCCAAGGACGACGATGGTGATGAGTATGGCGAGGAAGTAAGTTCCGATCGCTAGTGCCGTTGAAATCTGATTGATACCACCGTCGTTGTTCGGTCGGGTTTCTATTTTCTGCGTTTAAGTACGTTTTATCGCGAAATCAGAATATGTCGTTTCTTTCCTGGGTTAATGCGCTCTCCTGCAGTTTACAATTAATGAGATAGGGTTGCGACAGCCTTACTCTTACATTGTTGTTTTACGAAATGAAATTTCTTCTCTGATAACTTTCTTAAGATTTAGGAGAGTGTACCATTGTTCCTAAACTTCAAGCTTCTAGAAAAAGATCCAGTTCATATATTTATGATCTGACGAGCCTGGACTGCATTCTAACACTTGGAATCTGAAAGATTAGTTTGACTAGGTTTTTGACTGGTGTAATCGTATATCTAGGTGTCTTTTGGCTCTTGCATTTATACAGAACTTGTTTTGTGTAGATAACGTTTTTTTTCTTTCTATCCTTTCACGACTTATCTTGCTTCATTAGAGCATAATCGCACCTCATTTATGTTGACATAAGCGATCTTGTTTTATCTCAAGGATGATGGAGTTTTTTTTTTTTTTTTTTTTTGGATCACATGGAGTGTTTACTCGACATTTTTTCAGGAAAAATTTGAAATTGGGAAGCGTGAAAGAGAAAGATTAAGAGAGATGCAGCGGATAAAAAAACAGAAGATTCAAGAGATACTTGATGAACAGAATGCTAATATTAATGCTGACATGGTAATTGTTCTTAAATAACTAATATAGTTAATGCATGCTAGCTATTCATTGATCTCTACTACATCTTAATATAGCATTGCTTGACTTTTGACCAACTCCATGGCATTATTCTCTTTCAAATTCCATGTAGTAGATATAGTATCACACTTGATGAAGTGTGAATGAGTGTTTCCTGAATTGTAAGCCTGACATTGTACCATGAATGAAATGAATGAATGTAGAAATGCTGATATCAATTTAAAAGGTTTACCAAAACTCTATTTGGAATATAACCATGTGTAGAAACCAATGAAGAAATTTGAAATGTGGTATGATTTTCAAGGTGATTGTAGTTCAGGTACCAAGTTATGGTTTGAAAAAAATCAGTTGCTGGTGATATATATATATTGTAAATGTGATTGCCATTGTTTTTCATAGTTTCTATCTTGCAATTATGTTTTAATGTCTCTGTGAAAAAATTGGAAAATGACGTTGTCTTTCAAAGTGATTGTAGGTAGGATACCAAGTTGAGTTTAGAAAAATAAGTTGTTGTTGATGTTGCTTTTTTTTTTTTTTTTGAAAATAAGATGCTATTATTTTCATAAACACAATCTTGCAATTTAATTTGAATGTCTCTATTACATGCTTAATTGCCAAAAGTTGACTGCATCATTTCTGGATTATTACCATTCATAGTTTCCATGATAGTGGTTTTTCCCTTTTATTTTGGAAAATAAGATGCTATTATTTTCATAAACACAATCTTGCAATTTAATTTGAATGTCTCTATTACATGCTTAATTGCCAAAAGTTGACTGCATCATTTCTGGATTATTACCATTCATAGTTTCCATGATAGTGGTTTTTCCCTTTTATGTTGGAAAATAAGATGCTATTATTTTCATAAACACAATCTTGCAATTTAATTTGAATGTCTCTATTACATGCTTAATTGCCAAAAGTTGACTGCATCATTTCTGGATTATTACCATTCATAGTTTCCATGATAGTGGTTTTTCCCTTTTATTTTGGAAAATAAGATGCTATTATTTTCATAAACACAATCTTGCAATTTAATTTGAATGTCTCTATTACATGCTTAATTGCCAAAAGTTGACTGCATCATTTCTGGATTATTACCATTCATAGTTTCCATGATAGTGTTTTCCCCCCTTTTTATTCATATGTATGGAAATAAATTTGACTTACTGCTGCTGATTCTATCTTTTTCAAAATCAACGTAAGCAACTTGACCACATGGAACATCATCCAAACATGCAAAAGAACCTTATCTATTTCCATACTGCAATGTATCAAAGCATCGTTTTACATTGTCTTTTATGGTAACTAAGAACTTGGAGATATTATCCAGAACAACAAGGGACAAGGGCGTTTGAAGTACTTGCTGCAACAGACTGAGATTTTTGCTCACTTTGCAAAGGGTGCTCAATCTACATCAGAAAAGAAGCCAAGAGGAAGGTAGGTTGCTAGTGTTATTGTCCATGGTTTTTATTTATGTGCTGAACCAAAATATTATGAAGTTTTGAAATTCTTAATGACAAGGTTGTGGAAGTGAAGTTGAAGGAACACATTCTTTCCTTGTTAACCAATTGGGTTCTCTTCCTTTTGCTATATTACATTGATGGGATTTGTATCATCTTCAATTACTTGCTATTCACACTACAATATAATTTTGATTTTTTTTTATTTGTATCAGTACTTGCATCTAGTTTTTTCTTCCTACCTTGTTTGCCTTGGATTGCTGATTTGGTTGATTCCATAGCTCCAATGTGGTTCATATTAGTTTTATTGCATTATTTTCTTGTTAAATTGTTGATTTAGACCCAAGCAATTTCAAGTTGGCTACTTTCTCTTGTTTAGCTACTGTTTACTTTCTTATAAGTTTGTTCTTGATTCTTCCAGTTTGTTGATTAGTGAAATAGTGGGTTACACTTTGTGCTAAATATTCTTGAAATTGATCATTTTGCATAGATTACAAGTTAATAGCTGTTGCTTGTTATTCTATTTGCTAAAGATTTCTTATATTGGACTTAATTCTAACCATACATTTTAAAATATATTGTCAAACTTCAGCCACAATCAAATCTTTATTGAGATCCGTACATTTGTTTATTCAAGTTTTCTTTTAACTTTTAATTCTAGTTCTCACAATATATATCTATACCACAAGAATATTTATCATTTCAGTCTTTATATGGACTGAACCATTTGGCATTTTTGTCAGATGGTTTTTGTTTATATTAGGCATTTTTTGTCTTCGTGTTTATAAATGCACAATCTTTTTTTTGTACATCTTGTTTACTAGGACTAAGAGCAGGTACATTTTCCTATCAATTAGTTTCTTAGTTTTTAACTGTTGTTTGAAACTTTCACAAACAGCTTTTGATTGTAACTTCTCTCATAATAATCTTAACTGAACTTACTTGTTTATTTCCCCTAATATTGGTGGGTAAAAAACTATGAACTTGCACAAACAATGCCTTGTGAATTTGTGATAATGCAGGCAGTCTTTTTCTCTCTTTTTCCAAAATTTTAGTTGTCCTATATCTAGTTTTTTTAAAGCTTTGGATGCCAATAAATAATTTTGATATGGCTGTGCTTATGTAGCTTTAGAGTGCTCATGGTTATTCCTAATGTAGTATTTCCATGAAATTTCTCAGTCTTGCTAGACTTATCATCATTGTCTCAAATCTTGTTACATAAGAGCTGATGTTTTGTTATTTACTGGCCTGAGCAATCACCGGCAGACCTACTTCCCAAATGGACTATCCAACTTATCTGATGATTATTTAATCCAAAAAGATCACACTGATTTTATACTTCTGTGATTCATAATGCAGAAACTAGATAAAATGAAAACATAACTATTTTGAAAGATGGCAACCCTGAAATCAAAATGCATTACCTAAACTAGATGCATGCCATAATGTGTATTTGTGATGAACAATATAGACAGTGCATGACATTTGTATAAAGCTGCTGATTCGACCCTTGAAAATGTATTAAGTTTTACTTGTGGAATTCCAATTCAATCCGATGCTAGTTTAACTTGTTATTCCATTTTGCTATTGACATTGGATTATCTAAAACCTTAAACTTTCTTCTAAGAACATCTCCAACCTTCATAATTCCAGTAAAAATTTGTAATTTGGTTTTCTATCTTTCAGGGGGCGCCATGCATCTAAAATAACTGAGGAAGAAGAAGATGAAGAATATCTTAAGGAGGAAGAAGATGCTCTTGCTGGTGCTGGAGGGACCCGTTTGGTCACACAGCCATCTTGTGAGATTTTAGTTCTGCTGGGAGATCCTTTTCTTATTAAGGCCTTGTTCTTTCATTCTTGTTATTCTTCGAGGCTACAAAAATAACTTTATTTGACAGGAAACATAACCTTTTTTTTCAAAACCTGGGTCGCTATTTTTCTTTCTTTGCTTTGCCCCTTATTTTTCTTTCTTTGCTTTTCAAGCCCGTAGATGGTTATTATTATTGACTGAGGGGTGGAGTGCTCAACTTGATCATTCAAAAAGACCAGCATTTAAGAGGAACCATGTTCTTGGTTGACGGGAAACCAATATGCCAGACATCATTTAGGTTGCTGCTGGTAAAACTTTTGTTCCACTAGCAGATTAATTAGTACAATATTGACAAGCCTTTTGTAGTAGTGTTGCGTCGACATAGTAAGACCTAGTATCTACAGAATTTGTCTTGTCTCGGCCAACAAAATTAGGAAAAATCAGGTGTAGATCTAGATGAGAAGAAAATATAGACACGTGGAGGAGATGAGCAGGAAGTGATGGCTAAAGTTGGAGAAAAGCAAGATCTATTAGCAAGGGGAGGGGTAGATTTGCACAAACAATTACAGGTTGTTTTTAAGCTATATTATTAAAATTGTTTGATTAATATTGTTTAACTTTTACTAGTTTGTAATATATAATTTAATATAAATATTTTACTATTATAAAATAACAATTTATGAATACTATATATAACCTTATAAGTTGTAAATTAATTATACAGGTTACTAATTAATATATTAAATTATTATAATATATTAATATTAATTAACTTTGTGGCATAGTTATTAAGGCGTAAGATGCCCAAAAGCACATAGGTGCCATGAGTGTTGTGGTACATGACATAAGGTTAGGCGCATGCCTTACCGAAGTAAGGCACTTTGGTATACATTTTTACTATTCAAACATATATAGAGAATTTTTGGCAAAATATTTTACTAACAAAACTATAGCTCATAAAATATTAAACAATAATATAAATATAAAATTCACTAGCAAATAACTATGTTATTCGCATAATTCAAATTTTAAAAAAAACTTCAAATAACTAAATCATCAAAATCTTCTTTATCTTTCTCAATCATATTGGTTTCCTTAGGACCGATTTCTTCCTCCTTTTCAACAAGGCGCACGCTTAAGGCGCACTTGCGCAAGAGGCTCGCTCAGTTGCATCTTGTGCCTAGGTGTAGCAAGGCGAGCGTCTTTAATAATTATGCTTTGTGGGTTATCATACTTTATTTTTTTTATAAGTTACTTATGTTGAGATATTAAAATTAAAATGATTTTTATTTTAAATTAATTTGCATATACATATATAATTTGATATTATATGATAAAATTGTGCTGAAATTTTATGTATATGATTATTGAATTGTGATATTCAAATTTTTGGAATTGAGCATGTCAAGTGAAAGGGTATAAATGTAGTGAAACCAACCTTGCATCATTTTGTCATGCTTTAGCCTGTCAATTCGTGTTGGTAAAATTATTTTATTCTGGCCAGGCAACGAAACTTAACATATAATAATTAGTTAAATGAGCCTCTACTTTTTAACTAATGGTTGCTTCCACTTTTTTTATCTCAAATAATTGAGTGAAATAAAAACTACTGTTTCGAGAAATTTGATGATTACCATAGTTGGTAAAATCAATCTAATATTGACAAGGATCATCCAAGTTGGATTAGTACCAATAATGGCCAATGCAATTATTTCTTAGAAATTGACATACAACTAAGATTCACAAGTTTGGAAATCATTGAAATTTGTCGTCATTCGTTAGGTTTGATGTCTTTTTCTATCTTTCTCTCGCTTACTACTTATCAAGTAACTTTATCATGGATCGAGAGAGGATATTGTGGTTTGAGTGAGAGTACAATACTTTCTCTCAATCAACAATGATTCTAGTGCTTCTTTTCCTTCAACTCTCCACTAAGAATCCTATACCTTTTCCATTTTTTATTTGTCACATGGTTTTTAATTTCATTGATGCTACCTATCTGATGGAATCTGTACCTTTGACTATCATATCACTGACTCAGATATTGATTTTGGCAACTATAATGATAACAGGATTTCCTCTTTAAATGGGTGTGAAGTGAAAAACAATGGAAAGAGAAATAATGTTTTACTTAATCGTGTCCTGTTTATGTGAGAACCTGTAATTGTACTCCAATTTTCTAGGCATTTGACTGTTTAAAGAATGAAATAATTATAAAAATAAGTCAAAGAGATACTAAGGATTCCTCAATGAAATATTGAAGTATATAACTCAACCTCATTTTCTTCTTTAGTTCTTCCTCCTCACCTTTACTATATCTCTGTCTTAGTGGCGAGAACACCAACTTTGTATGCACAGTTCCACATTCATCGACAACAAACATAAACTTGGACGATTGGGTGGGACGTAAGCAAAATAAAATATGCAAGGGTATGGAAGATGAGTTATAGTTGATACATATGACAATAATAACTATACATCACAGAAACTGATTAGGTCAAGTGATACAAATGGTAGGTGGCTTTGGCATATGAGAATTTATACTAAAAGATTAGGCAGGGTAATTAAATTCTTATAAAGGGCAACCCGGTGCACGAAGTTCCCGCCATGCAGGTCCCGGGGAAGGATCCAATGTACCCAGCCTTTCCCTGGCTTTTGCAAGAGGGTAATTAAATTCTTATCTAAATGGAAAAATATTAATTGAAATTAGGACATTACTAATCTTAGCTTGAATACTAGTGGTAGCATTGAAGGGAGAGAGAGAGATGGTTCTTTTGCTCGAGCATAAATTCTTCACTTTCTCACCATACAAGATTTGTAGTAAGATCAACAAAATAACCTTTTTTTTTGCATGTGATCTACCACTGTAAATATAATCTATATTAGAAAATAATATATATTAATTTTTTAATTACTTTATATTAGTAAAGGTAATGTTATTTATTAATATATTTTAAAATTATTGATTCTATATTTATTAAAATATGATTTAACGTTATCTAAAAGATATACATTTATTTAAACAAATATTTGATATTTCTAAAACAGTGTTATTTAATAGTAACGACATTAATATGATATTGTTAATGCAATAATACCAATAATATGAAATCACATGATCATACATACTTATACATATATAATTATATCCTTATTTTCATTTTTTATTGATTTATTTTTAATAATTTCAATCCTATATAGGAATCCCAGGCAAGGAATGATATAGAGCAAATGCATTCACTATGGTTGATGCCAGACTTTTGATGCGAGTGCTAAGTCTATGTTTATGGTTGACAAAATCTATATCCTTATATGGATTGGTATGGATAGTAAAACAAATCAATTATTGGCTGTATTGATATTCGATCTAATATTAGCTTAGTTGCGGCGGACTTAAACTCAATAATAGCATTTGAAGAACGTCCATTTCTGATATGGTAGATAGTTTATTGAATTCGTTATTTTACTGATTAGCGTCTAATGCAAATTTTGGTTTTTTATGTCTACCCATTGACTACTTCAGGTATACAGGGAAAAATGAGAGATTATCAGTTAGCTGGATTGAATTGGCTAATAAGATTGTATGAGAATGGAATTAATGGGATTCTAGCTGACGAAATGGTACTGCAAAAGGAAAGATTTTATTATGTTTAGTAAATTTTAATCTCAGTTTATATCCACTTATATATTCCTCTTATTTAGGGTCTTGGAAAGACATTGCAAACTATCTCTCTACTTGGCTATTTGCATGAATTTAGAGGAATTACTGGTCCTCACATGGTGGTAGCACCAAAATCTACTCTCGGCAACTGGATGAGGGAAATTCGCCGCTTCTGTCCAATTCTGCACCCTATAAAATTTCTTGGGGATCCTGAAGAAAGAGTCAGTCAATTGCTTGAACATTGTTCTCTGTTTTCTTCAAATATGTTTTTATTTCTAGCTGCAAGAAATTGTGTGGGTGTAGTTTCTAATTTGTTTGTGGTATTCGACAGAAACATATTCGTGAGAATCTGTTGGTGGCTGGGAAGTTTGATGTCTGCGTAACTAGTTTTGAAATGGCTATCAAAGAAAAGAATGCTTTAAGACGGTTTAGCTGGCGCTATGTGATCATTGATGAAGCTCATCGGATAAAGAATGAAAATTCTCTTCTTTCTAAAACAATGAGACTCTACAATACTAATTACCGCCTTCTTATCACCGGAACACCACTTCAGGTAACCAATTCATTTTTTGCTTGTATAGTGAGTGTGATTCCTTAAGGCTTGTTAGTCGTCATTATTAATATCATGATTGATCCATATTTATCCCAACTATTTGGGATTGACTACATTGATGCTAACAATCATTACTTTGTGCAGAACAACCTGCATGAGCTTTGGGCTCTTCTTAATTTTCTGCTTCCTGAGATATTTAGTTCTTCTGAAACTTTTGATGAATGGTTCCAAATATCTGGGGAAAACGATCAGCAGGAGGTTGTCCAACAGCTTCATAAGGTGTGCTTTCATTTCTCATCAATGACAAACTCAGATATGTAACTCCTGATACATGTATCAGTGAAAATTCAAATTTTGTCTTCATTTGTAGGTTCTTCGCCCGTTTCTTTTGAGAAGACTTAAATCTGATGTTGAAAAAGGTTTGCCTCCAAAAAAGGAAACTATACTCAAGGTAGGAATGTCCCAGATGCAAAAGCATTATTACCGTGCTCTGCTTCAAAAAGACTTGGAGGTCATTAATGCTGGAGGGGAGCGCAAGCGTCTTCTGAACATTGCTATGCAACTGCGCAAATGCTGCAATCATCCATATCTGTTCCAAGGTGCAGAGCCTGGACCACCTTATACAACTGGAGAACATCTTATCACAAATGCAGGTAAGTCCAAAATCCAAATCCTGTGAGATACTACTGCGAAATTCTTTGCTTTCTGAACATATACTTGCTTTTGCAGGAAAAATGGTTCTGTTAGATAAGCTGTTGCCTAAACTAAAGGAGCGGGATTCCAGGGTTCTAATATTTTCACAGGTCTATATCGTTTTTAGTCCGTCAACTTTTGTGAGGTGTCTTTGATATTGCTACTACATGCGAAGTCTGCTATTCTCACTTTTAACCTACTAGAAACTCGATGCAGAAACTTGATATTTCTAATCATTATTGTTTTCATATCCTGTTCATCATAATTTAGCTGTGTTTGTCCCAATTTGTTTCACATTGCTGCCCTGTACTGCTTACAGTCAAAAATAAAATATTAGTGTTTTATTAATCTAATACCTGTATGTGTTGTAATTTAGATGACTAGACTATTGGACATATTGGAAGATTATTTGCTATATCGTGGGTACCAATATTGCCGAATTGATGGGAATACTGGGGGAGATGAGCGGGATGCTTCAATTGAAGCCTTTAATCAACCTGGAAGCCAAAAATTTATTTTCTTGCTTTCTACAAGAGCTGGTGGACTGGGAATTAATCTAGCTACTGCAGACGTTGTCATTCTCTATGACAGTGACTGGTATTCCTCTATGCATATATTGTTTGCTATATTTGTGCTCCCTCAAATGCTAAATTATTATGGATATGCCATTACTAGGAATCCGCAAGTTGATTTACAAGCACAGGATCGTGCTCATAGAATTGGCCAAAAGAAAGAAGTTCAAGTGTTCCGTTTCTGTACCGAGGTACAATAATGCTTGTGCTTAGATGTTTCAATTTAATCTAATTATTTCAGAATTATTTGACATGTCTATAATGCAGTATGCTATTGAGGAGAAAGTGATAGAAAGGGCATACAAAAAGCTTGCACTTGATGCCTTAGTTATTCAACAAGGAAGATTAGCAGAACAGAAAAGTAAGTTTCCTTCGAGGAGCTTACTGCCTGCTGTTCAAGCAATCCGTCCAGTATCCATTTCTTTTGTTTCTAATCTATAAGCTTCCTTGAAGCAGCTGTTAACAAAGATGAGCTTCTACAAATGGTTAGATTTGGTGCTGAAATGGTCTTTAGCTCCAAGGACAGCACAATTACTGATGAGGACATTGATCGTATCATAGCTAAAGGAGAAGAGATGACTGCAGAACTTGATGTAAAAATGAAAAAGTTTACAGAGGATGCCATAAAGTTTAAGATGGATGACAGTATGTTTATTCCTTCCTGATAGCAATTCTTGGATACTTTCCTTGCATGGCTTACATAATTTTTTTTCTTCACAGCTGCTGACTTGTATGATTTTGGCGATGAGAAGGTATATGTGAACTATGAAGTATTATATTTTTTGTCAGGCATATTCTTATTACATAGTACCTAGCTTCATTTTTATTGTTCATTGACTTGTTAATGGTATGCAATACATTTCATTTCCCTTTAATCAAGTTTCATTTCCTTTTCTTTGATTTTGAAGGACGATAACAAGGTTGACTTTAAAAAAATAGTTGCTGATAACTGGGTTGAACCACCCAGGAGGGAAAGAAAACGCAAGTAAGATGAAATATCGGTTGCAATTATGCATAGTGGTAGGAACTCATTGTGCTAATACACTATATTGGTATTCAGTTATTCTGATGCTGATTATTTCAAGCAAACAATGCGACAAGGTGCTTCTGCAAAATCTAAAGAGCCACGGATTCCTCGTATGCCTCAATTGTAAGTGATTATCTGATCTTAAGTGATCTTTTATGTATATGGATGTTATCTAATTTTTTTTTGTAACATTTCAGACATGATTTTCAGTTTTTCAACACTCAGAGGTTAAGTGAGTTGTATGAGAAAGAAGTACGATATCTCATGGTATGTTGCTCTCTTGTTTTTTTCTCTATGCCAAATCATAGTTATAGTTGTCAATAAGTTTAAAGGTTAGCGCCCTTCCTTTTGGTATCAGAAATGTGATAGAGTCATTTCTTTCTTGCATGTGTTTTTTTTATAAATATACATTTTTTGTGTATATGTGTTAATAACAAGGTTATTTATGCTTTTTTGCTGTTGTTTCCATCTAATTTCAGCAATCTCATCAAAAAAATCAGCTAAAAGATACTATAGGTGAAGAGGAGGAAGCTGAAGGTATTATAATTAATTTGTGCATGTATGTATCTTAATGGATTGATCAGCTAAAATTGGTCATGTCATGTGGTGAAACAGATTTGGAAGATCCATTGACTGCAGAGGAACAAGCAGAGAAGGAGCAACTTCTTGAAGAGGTGAGTTCATTCGCCAATATTTATGCAGATAGTGCCCGTCTTATGTTCTTATTGTAGGGGTTTTCAACGTGGACACGGAAAGACTTCAATACTTTCACTCGAGCGTGTGAGAAGTATGGGCGCAATGACATTAGGAATATAGCGTCAGAGGTGGAGGGGAAAACAGAAGAAGAGGTTGAAAGATATGTCACTGTCTTCAGACAGAGATACAAAGAATTAAATGGTACTTTGTTTTTAATGCACATTCAGTGGGTTATCTTTGGCTTGTGACAATAGGTTTGAGCCCCTCTAATTTTATCGAATGTTCAGACTATGACCGTATCATCAAGAACATAGAGAGGGGTGAGGCCAGAATCTCACGAAAAGAAGAGATAATGAGAGCAATCGGCAAGAAGTTGGACCGCTATAAGAACCCATGGTTGGAACTAAAGATTCAATATGGTCAGAATAAAGGAAAATTGTATAATGAAGAATGTGATCGTTTCATGGTATTAAGCTCTCTTCACTTTTTGATTGAACCTTCCATGTTCACATTTTAACTCTGTTATTGTTTCAGCTGTGCATGGTGCACAAACTTGGTTATGGCAACTGGGATGAGCTCAAGGCAGCATTTCGCACCTCACCTTTGTTTCGATTTGATTGGTTTGTCAAGTCCCGGACAACTCAGGAACTTGCTAGACGCTGTGATACCCTTATCCGGCTCGTGGAGAAAGAAAACCAAGAATACGACGAGAGGGAAAGACAGGCACGGAAGGACAAAAAACATTCTAGGGTACAACTCATCTTATACTTCTGTGTCTTAACTTCGTCGATCATGCAGTTGCTTTGGTATAATAATTGCTTTTATTTCAATGCTTTTTCCAGACACCAACAAAGCGGTTATCAAAGGGACAGGCTAACGAGACTCCTGCCTTGACTTCCTTTAAAAAGAGAAAACAATCATCCATGGACGACTACATGGGCTCGGTAGGCCCCAAATCTATACAAATTGCTGCATATGATTGTTAGCAAACAAGTAATATCTTACTAACAATTATTTTTGCCATTTGATGTTGTTAAGGGGAGGCGGCGGCGATGAGACGGTACAAATCTTATTTTGGAGCATGATATAGATGTGAACATTTTGCCACCTTAAACCATATTATCCCTTTGAAAAAAAAAATTATGTTATTTGTATTTTGGTACTTTCATTCTATCACTGATGGGGCAAGAATTCTATTTTATTTTGTAATTGAGTGTGGTAGAACACATCTGTTTAAAAAAGAAAATGTCAAAAAAAAGAAGGATAATTAGAATCATAACAAGAAACTGATGGTATTTGAGACTGAGCATTTGGGAAGCCGAATGATGCCCTTCATTTACAATAACAGATATTAATTGCAAATATATTGTAAAACTTATTTGATAGTACAAGAAATGTGATGGTCGATTGTATATGTCAAGATTGTTGATTGTTTAGATGTATTGCATTTTATTTATTTATTATTTTAACTAGCGTTAGGTATCCAATTTTTCATATCGATTAATCTTGGAGATGACATGTTTGGTCTTATGAAAGTTTCGGCTAATCTTGTAGTACTCTATAGTCTAATGGCTCAATATTTTAGGTTTGTCATTTTACCTTACGAAAATATTCTACATGGAGTCGTAATTGAGAATTGAACTGAGGATAATTTGGGAGACTGCATCAGCATTTTGCTGCTGCACCGTAGCCCTTCAAAGGTTAAAAAAAAAAACTGGAAAAAACACCCAAGAATTCTCATGAGGAAAGTTGATCGTGTCGAGAATAAGTTTGATAATTAAATTTGATTAAGAGCCTCCATAATTCATTCCCATTATAATATCTATCACTTTATCATAAAATATGAAGTTCTTTGTCATATATTTATTATAATAATATATTTTTTTACTCATTTATTTTAATATTAACATTTATTATTTAAGGATATTACTGTATATTCAATTATCTTAAAATTATATTATATTGAATAAATATATTTTAAAATATTAAAATTATTATTATTATTTTTAATAATAGCCGTTAATTAACCGTTGTAAATTTTTTATTTTTTAAAATTTAATTCTAATTAAATAAAAAATAAATTATAAATAAATAAAATAATATAAAATACAAGTCCAAACTATTGGAAAAACATAGGTAAAAAATTAAATCATTATCGTTTTAAAAAAATAAATAATATTATTATTAAAAAATACACTCATTATTTATTATTTATTCATTTTATTCCATTTTTATTTTTTATTTTTATAATTTTTTTAATAAATAAAATTAAAAAAATACACTCATGGGTGAGTCAAGATTATCTATGAACATGTTCATGTGAAGAGAGTCTCACGGGGTTATCCGGAGTGGTTAGTGCGTAGAAGATTGTCCAATGAAATTATGAGTTCGAATCACGGGGTAGTCAGGGCGTAAATCTCTAGTCCCCATGTCCCTCTTCCCACTGCGCACTAACTTCTCCGATTATCGTGGTTATCCTCCCTCATGATGACCTTGGGCAAGATACAACGAAGGTACTGGGAGACGAGTATTATCGCCTTTTGCCTAATGTTCATGTGAAGATATGTTATAACACTCCATATTAATTATAACACTAATGAAAGTCTTATAATACTTCATTAATAGAGCAATGTGGATGTTCTCAGTTGGATTAAATTTCTATCTCTATTGCCAATAAGAAAAAAATTAAAAATTTGAAAATCTATAAAATAAAAAAAATCGAAAAGACTGCCACTAACGATATTTTATCTTGACAATTTAATTGCCTTGATCATGTAAGAATTCCTAAAGGGTTAATTTAATATTAATAAATCTACCTCCTATATTGTTGGATAACTTGAAGTAGAGATCCTCTAATCCGTAAATTATGGATCAGGAGATGATCCATTGATGAGGACCCTTAATTTGGATGGACCTCATCTATTTAAAAATAGGATTCATCCAAATCAAAAATCCTCATAAAATAGATCATCTCCTAATCCATAATTTACGAACTAGAGGATCTACTCTTGACAATTTGACCCTATACTTTGGGTTATAAAATTTATTCTCATTTGTATTAAATATTTATATATAATAAGAATATTAAATGTGCAATGCATGTTTGACCATTCATTTTAGCTATTTAAATAAATATATATTTTAAAATTTATTTAAAGGTAATATACTAATAAATCGTCGAGACTTGCCCTAGTAAAAAGTAACACATTTAGATATGAGTTTTGATGCACTCAAAGAAAAATCTTAAGAAAAATTCTTAGGACGCATTTGATTCGGGGTTATCGTTGATAACCTTAGTTAGTTATCAACGATAGCCTTGTTTGATATAAGTAATTGGTGATTCCTGGTGATGCAACATTCCCGCCACATCAGCAATTAGGGAATAAAACCATGAATCATAAAACCTTGGAAATCTTAGGTTTTCTACTATTCCTGGGTTATCAATATTTTTTTTCCAAAATTACCCTTCGAATCTTCCCCAACATTCTCTCAGAGCTCAACGCCCCTTTGCCTCTTCCCCAACAGCCGGCGCTGCCTGCTGCCTCGCTCCGCCACCAGTTCGACCTTTCCCCCGCTGGCACAGAGCAATACAGCATCGACACAGTTGACCACTACAGCCCGGCCAATGTTTACGAGTTTAAGCTAAAATCTTCTACTGCCTCCCTGAGAGATCGGAAGAGATTAAAAGTCTGCAGCGCATTTCCATCGTCGTCGACCACCACGGATGTGGCAGCACAGCAAGTGGTCGTCGTGGACTCTCAGGAGGCCGATATCCGACTGGTACACGCTCTGATGGCGTGTGCAGAGGCGGTGCAAAAGGAGAACTTGAAGGCGGCGGGCGCCATCGTGAAGCAGATATTCGTCCTCGCCGCATCGCAAGGCGGCGCGATGCGCAAGGTCGCTGGATACTTCACGGAGGCCCTTGCCCATCAGATCTACCGACCGCAGTCCCCTCGTGGCGTTAGCTGCTCGAGTACTCATGAATCCACCGCCTTCGATGACATGCTTCACCAGCACTTCTACGAGAGTTGTCCCTACCTCAAGTTCGGCCATTTCACAGCTAACCAGGCGATTCTGGAAGCCTTTGTCGGTTGCCGCCGCGTCCATGTTGTTGATTTTGGGATGCGGCAAGGACTACAGTGGCCGGCTCTCCTCCAAGCGCTCGCTCTCCGCCCCGGAGGTCCGCCGTCGTTTCGCCTCATTGGAATCGACCCGCCAGAGCCCGACAACTCGGACTCTCTACAGGAGGTAGGCTGGAAGCTCGCCAGCTTGCTGAGACCATCCGCGTCGAGATCGGAAAAGGAAGAAGAATACTGAGAAGAGGAAATGGAAACATTAGATTTTATACTAATTAAATTATTAATTTAATTTAATTTATTCTACAAAATTAATCATATAATTAAACAAGGGGTAATATAGTAAATGTCAAGTTAGATTATACCATTACCTAGTTGAACCAAACGAGATTAAGATTATATTTTATTCTCCCATAACTTTGGTTATATGATTACTTGGTAATCACATAACCAAGGTTATATATGATAACTTGAACCAAACACGCCCTTAAGGATAGACACATAAATGATAGGATCCACCATTTCACTTTTTGTGGGTCCCATCATTTATGTGTCTATCCTTAAGAGTTTTCCTTGAAATTTTTCCTTAAGAAGAAAAACCTAGAGTTACCACATCAAGGATCAATAATTAAAGGGCTATGAGAAGAAAATTCTAAAGCCTCCCTTGTTAAGGGGTCATATTCCTTATGTTGACCAAGTTCTCCTTGTACAAGTGACCCAGTCTCCATATTGACTAGGTTAAAGACTCGTTATAATTTAACAACAACAACAATAATCAAGTTTTATCTCACTAAGTAGGGTCGGCTATATAGATCATTTTACACCATTGAGTTCTATCTCCTACTATATCATCATCTATATTTAATTAATTTTATCTTGTTTTATTATTACTAATTAAGTATTTTTTGGTTTTCCTCTTTCTCGTTTGATATTTGTGTTTGTCATAGTTTCACATCGCCTAACTGGAGCATTTATTGGTCATCTAAATACATGCCCGTACCATTTTAAACGTGTTTCTCGGAGTTTTCCATTAATAGATGCAACTTCGACTTTTTCTTTAATGCTCTTGTTTCTTATTTTGTCCATTCTCGTATATTCACACATCCACCTTAACATATCATCTCTGCAACTCTCATCTTCTGCTCATATGCTCGAGTTGTAGCCCAACATTCAGCTCCATATAACATAGCAGGTCTAACCGTAGTTTTATAAAATTTTCTTTTAAGTTTTAAAGGTACTATATAGTCATATAAAACACCCGACACTCTCTTCAATTTCAACCATCATGTTTTTATTCTATGTAAGATGCTTCTTTCAATCCCTCCATCATTTTGCAAAAATGATCTAAATATCTAAAGCTTTCGGTTTCAAGCAACTTGTCATCTCGTATCTTAACAATATTGTCTCACTATGTCTAATATTGTTAAACTTAAATTTCATATATTTTATCTTTATTTTACTATGCATATATTCCCGCCAAGATTTTAGTTTAACATTTACTCCTTCATGTGTTTCATCCACTAAAATAATATCATCTGCAAACAACATGCACCACAGTACTGTTAGGATCTTGGATGGCTAGAGGGGGGTGAATAGCCTCTTCAAAAGCTAAAACTTAAAGATAAAACTCACACGAGTGGTTAGCGCAGCGGAAAACAAGTTAAGAACAGAATAAGAATAAGAGAAGAAACAAAGCAAACCACAGTGACTCAAGTGTTTACGAGGTTCGGGGATAACTTGCCCCTACTCCTCGGTGTCCGTAAGGTGGACAAGCCGATCTTCGGTAGATCAACCCCGGTGAACACCCGGCTATGAACTTTCTCCTTCTCGGTGGAGTGACCTCTCAACAAAATCTCAACGGGTATGTAGAATATAGCACAAGACTTACTGAGCTTGGTGACTTAGGAGAATGAAAATTAAGCTTACAGTCACGCGAAGGTCAGTGAAACAGAGAGCAAGTCGAGACAGCCGCTTCTCAGCCCCGAGCGTCAAAGCTTTTGCACCGATCGACAGAGGTTTCTTCTACTTAACCCTCTCTTCAACCAGCCTTTTATGTCTCTGCCATCTCTGCCTTTCGCCCGCAACGGATCCCTGCCAAACTGCAGCAAATCTCTGCATCCAGCCATAGCATCGCCAATCACGCTTCTTTCTCATCTGATCATCTGAGCTCACACCAATGGAATTCTGGTCTTCACTGGTGTCTCTGAGCTCCACCCAATCACCATGAGTTGAGCTGATCGATGCCAGATCACCGCCAGATCGCAGCCACGACTTTGCTGCTTTAACAGGTTTACAGTGGAACATAGCAAAAGTCTCTCTGGTATCCTCTACTAATGAAGCTCAATTTGAAATCAACCAATTGCAAATTACCAGTAACCTGCACCTCAAAATCTTGCAGCAGATGGTTAGAAATATTTAGGCAAAAGCAACTTTGAATCGGAAAGAATCGGAGAAAGTGCATGCACAATAGTATGGATCGGTCCGCAGACCGATCCATACTTTCGATCGTTACTGATCGGTCTGCGGACCGATCAGAACTAACCTGATCGGTCCCCGGACCGATCAGATGTCGCAAGCATAAGCCTGATCGGTCTCCGGACCGATCAGGCATCAATCTGACCGGTCCCGAGACCGGTCAGTATCGATACAGTAGCGCAGTATGCTACTGAGTTCTCACTGATCGGTCGGCGGACCGATCAGTAACAACACAGTATGCTACTGAGTGTTTACTGATCGGTCCGTAGACCGATCAGGGCACACTTAGTGTCACTGGATCGGTCTGCCGACCGATCACCCGTGCCACTTGTGCCACTGGATCGGTCATCAGACCGATCCAAGGTTGTGATTTAAGAGGCAAGCTTCCAAGCTTGCTACCCTTAATCCTGACAGTCCAGAGACCGAGCTACCGAGCTCTTCTCCGACTATACATGCCAAGTTTCCATACTTGGACTTCCCAATACCAGATGTCCGATCACCCTTGATCCATCTGGATTTTCCTGGCCTGGCTTCACTCAGACTTTCCAATTGCTGGCTTCACTCACCAGACTTTCCAATTGCGGCTTCACTCACTGGACTTTTCAATTGCTCGGCTTCACTCACCGTGACTCCAATTGCCCAGCTTCACTCACCGGGACTTTTCCAATTGCCTCGGCTTCACTCACGGACTTCTCCAATTGCCGGCTTCACTCACCAGACTTCTCCCGCCAAGCTCCTTGCTCGGACTTTTCCCAATCAGATTAATCAGGTCAACCAAGTCAACCTCATTGTTGTAGTTAATTCAATATCGATTGAAACTTAAATCGGTGTCAACATCAAAACAACATCCAGGTCGACTAGTCAACAATCTCCCCTTTTGTTGTTTGACAACACGATTTAAGTTTAGATCAAGTGCTTTCATATCCATAATTTTAGGAAATCGGACCTCCCTAAGACGGATATATCTCAAATATCTTCTCCCCTTTTCATATTGAGTTTACAATTCGTCTCTAAACTTCAAATACTCTCTCCCCCTTTGTCAAACACCGAAAAGGTATATATAAAAAAAATATGAGGACTGACAAACACCTCCCCCTTAAACCCATATCATAATCCACAAAAAGAAGTAAGATATGATAGAACTCAAGCAATGTCATATACATAGCATGAAAAAGATATCATAGGAGTACAAAACGCATGAAAATAAACATAATGTCTAAAATAGCAACCATCCAGGACAGGCAATCAACATCGTATCTAGAACAAAGTAGCACAATCAACAATCAATCACATAATCAAAATCAACTCGCATCCTCATCATGAGGAGCAGTGTCATCAGCAACAGGATAAGAGAATCCCTGAGGGGGCACGCCGCTGCCTGAAGATGGATCGTCTGTAGAAGGCTGAGGTGGTGGGTGGCTGGCCATCCATCCCATAAACGCCTGATGAGTAGCCAGCTGATGTCTCTGTAGGGTCTCAAAGCGTCGGTCAATGTGGAGACGTAGACCAACGAACTCAGCAGCCACCATCTCCTCGTGGCGATCAAATCGGTCCTCCAACTCCGCGATCTGCCAGCGCAGATCTGGATCCGCCTCGACACGTGCAGCTGGAGCAGGAGCACGAGCACCCTGTCGTGGGAGTGGTAACTCACCCAGTGCCCTCCCATCCATCCACCTAATGGTCCCATCCTGACTGAG